>NC_143256.1:119943064-120246094 GCF_984573655.1 Nuphar pumila | reverse complement strand
TGAAAAACCATAGATAAAAAACTACCCTAATGGGTTAAAATCTAGAACAAAGAACAGTCTCTAATTGAAACAACAAGACAACTACATCCATATATTTTAAAACCTACGAGATGCTTGCCTTTCATGGAAATTCAAAAAACAAGGACCTCCGAAACTAAGGATGTAATCTAGTTGATTTACAGCAAACTGATCTGTATTTCTAGCAGAAAGAAATAAAAGGGGTAGAAAGTTTAAGTGCCTATGGGTTAACAGTAACAGAAAATTACTAATTCCACTTACCCTCAGATTGTTCTTTTTTAGGAACTGCTCTGTACAGTCTGGACCCCATAGAAGACCAATGCCTCTCTCTTTATTTGGTGAAAGGCCTGAGCTCGTTGATGGATCTGACCATAATACATCACCAGGAATCAAGTTCAGACCCTCCCAAGGAGGATCAAGAACCGTTCTCCTTGCCCTAGATAATTCCTCGATACTACCAAGGGTCAGGGACTTAAGATTAACATTAGAAATTATTTTACGTCCCTTCTTTGACTTTGCCCTCTTTGAAGAATCAAATCCAATGCTGCGGAACAGACCTCCATGAGAGGTATATACACTGCCAGCTATGAGAGAAGCCAAAGGGAGGCCTTCAAAGCATCCCAAACATTTTCTGTATACATGTTTCCCCTGGTCACCATACTTAGCCATTACCTCTTTCTCAAAGCCATAGACTGATGTGCAATATTTAGACTCATGATTACCACGAAGAAGGAATACCCTTAGGGGTAAAAGAATCTGCATACATCAACAGAAACAAAAATGTCAATAGAGACACACACAAAAGGATATAACATGAGCAATGGAGTCACCAATGCATCAATAATTCAATAAAAGCATTCAAACTCCAAAGGGCTCTGCAAAATTTAAAGTGAAGCAAGCAAGCAATATTGTTAAAAACGCTCCTCAATGCGCAAAAGGCGTGCCTCGCCTTGAGGCAAGGCCCTTTGTGCCTTCAGGCGCTAGCCTAAGGCATAAATGCCCTGAGGCGTACGCCTCATATGCTATGAGGTGTGCGCCTCAGGGCGAGGCATGCCTCAAGCATGAGGCACGCGCCTCATATATATCGGGTCAAATGGGGGCTTTTGACCCAATTTTGGAGGTAAATAGAGGAGGCCCCGATGGCTACCCTCGTCTCTCTGCTCTCCCTATCCTTGCTCTCTTGTCTCTGCTCTATCGCCTCTCTTTTTTGCAGTCTCTCTGCCAAAAAGAAGAAGAAGAAGAAAAAGAGGCCAAGAGGTACTCTCTCTCTCTCATTAAAAAGAAAATGCACACCTTGATGTTCCTCATATATTCTATAATATATATGCTTTGGTGCTAAGGTGACTTGTAAGTTTGTAACACATCATTGTAATGTTGGGTAGTTGTTGCCCCTTTTGCATTAATGAAAGGAACATACCCTGATTGTATCCCACATACCCTTAAAGATTTTTTTTATTTATTTGTAATTTTATATATTTTTATAGTTTTTTTTTTCAGTTTTCAAAACAAAAAATTTGAGGCTTACGCTTTACGCCTCGCCTCTTTTCACAACATTGCAAGCAAGTATATCTTATCCAATTTAGTTGTGAGTTATATCTCTAATATTAACTCCGCATAGTACATACACTACCTAATGAGTAGTCCAGATGGTCATCCCATGACATGATAATGAAAATCTTCAACATTCCAATGCCTTGACATGGATCAAAGAAAAGGATAAATGAAAAACTAGCTCATCACAAAGTATTAGAAAAATCCATGTTCTTGTCAACAGAACTCCTGTATTTTGTAAGTATGGTATGCCTATTAGGGCATCTTTAGTTTTTCTCGTCTTTATTGCTTAGGGTTACTATTTTTTCTCTTTTTGTTCTTTATGCATTCACTAAAATATTCATTCATTTTTAAGAGACTTTCTTCATCCACGTGGCATCATTTCTCAATGTTTTTGAACTCCTTGAAATGTTAGCAAAGATTAACCATCAGAGTTTTTGTATCGTACATATCCAACATCCATCACAAGGGTAACAAATTTCATGTTTGGGTCCCATTTTGAATCCACAACCCTATTCATTCCCATCTGTTTTTGAGAAAAACAATGACTGAGAAAATATTTTTTTTATAAAAGGGCAGTTTTAACAGAACTAAACATGAAAAATTGAAGTAATATTCAAACCTATTCATTATTATCACCCTTTATATTTTGGACTTTAGAGGGTTTACATGATCTTGGGAA
Organism: Nuphar pumila; assembly: GCF_984573655.1. NCBI lineage: Eukaryota > Viridiplantae > Streptophyta > Magnoliopsida > Nymphaeales > Nymphaeaceae > Nuphar > Nuphar pumila. The sequence goes on along the minus strand of NC_143256.1, from coordinate 120,243,843 downwards.
GAACATGCATTCAGATTCCTGAGAGTTTTTCAAAAGAGGCCTTTTGAATTTGCTCATTATCATTGGTGCCCAAGTATATAGTCCTTGCATCATTTATGATGAGAATGCTATTTAGAGGATGCATGCTTGTTCTTTTTTGTCCAATTGAAGGAGATTTAGGAATTCAGCAGGTGGCAGTAAGCATCTTGTGTACTCTGTTTGAACAAAAATAGGCCCAGAAACATGCGTTTAGAAGATGGCATTAGAGTGGCATCTTTGATCCTAGATAGGCGGATGTTTCTTATTCAGTACAAGGCAAACTTGGGAGCATGGAAAAAGTGGGGCTGATCACATAATCAAACTCTTTAAATTAGCAGTTCCTTGATGGTAGCATGTCGTTGCTAGAATCTCGAATTGATGAAAAGCTCAGTTTCAGAAACATTACAGCCAAAGGGTACAAGCTGACTAGAAGCATTCCACAAACAAAAGATAAGGTGACGTAAAAACTCCCTCAAACACAATTGTAGACCACATCTTAGTTGTCAAAAGCGGCAACTAGGCGCCGCCTAGGCGGGATAGCGCAAAGCCACTGCCTAGACTTATGGGTCTAGGCAAAAAGGCTCTGTTTTCCCGTCTAGGCTGCAGGGACATGGTTGTCATTTTTTTTACTCCTTTCAGTCTTGTTCTTCCTCTTGCCTCATACGCTTTTTTTCTTCTTCTTCTTCTTCTTCTTTTCTTTTTCTTTTTTACCTTTTTATTATTTTTTTTCCTTCCTCTTCCTTTCACCTCTCCACCTTCTTCTCTTTTTCTTCCTCTTCCTTTTCTTCTTCCTTTTTTTCTTCTTCTTCTTTTTTCTTCCTTTCTCCCCTTTTCTTTTTTTTCTTTTTCCCTTTTCTTTTTTCCTTCTTATTTTTTTCTTTTTTCTTCTTCTTGCGCCTCTCACCCCTCCACTCTTCTTTTTTTCTTCCTCTTCTTCTTTTCCTTACTTTCTCCCAACCCACTTTTTTTCCTTTTTTTATTTTTGTTCTTTACATGTATGCTTGTGTTTTTCACATATATACAATGTTTTTTCAGTGCACACGCACACACATGTGTGTGTGTGTGTGTGTTTATGTTCAATGTTATACGATTTTATGAATTTTGTGATATGTTACACTGAATTACACACTTCATTCATAGTTACAACAATATGTTTGTTATTAAATTTAATTATTTATTGTAATATTTTTGTTTTTCTTGATGTTTTATTTTTTTAGTCTAGCCTAGGCTCCGACTAGCACTTTTGGCAACAAAGGACCACATGGGCTAATAAATTGCAAATGATGACTAACTCCAAGAAAATGCCTAAAGACTAACAAATGCTGACATGGGATGAACAGCTCAATGGCAATCCTCTATTATGTAATGCTTTACAACTGTTGATGGATCTGCTCCAACAGCACATCAGAAACTGATCAAATTTTGCCCTGCCAAGGACTGGTAATCTTTGGGATGAGAAGTGAGCCTTCACTAAAGTGGTAACAAACTAATTCTATCTGGCCTTTAAATGATACCAATGCAATAGAGGACAAACTGGCCTCTTCTCGCTTTATTAATTTGGACCTTACTTTAGTATTGAAAAAGATGAGTAAAGAAGCACTTTCATCGGTTCTCTTGGAGCAAACTTTGCAAGATGTTTCTGCCAGAACGAACAAGCCATGGAGTGGGAAAATGTGATTATCCAGAAAATAAAGCTTCCTTGGCGAAGAAAAGAAGAAATTAGAGGTCTTATCGTGAACAATCTAAAGAAGGCCAGCAGGAGGACTTGCATACCAACTTGACCATAACCAACATCAGCATTGCTAAGTAACACTTATAGAGGCCATAACCAGCATCATGAGTAGAAAAGGAAAATACAGACAGAAATAGGAAATGATCGCTCCTACAGACAACTCAAGATTGCAGAAAATTATAAGCCAAGTCACCCCAATGCAAGAGTTCAAGCAAAGTGGAGGGGATATGACATATCCTCACTTCTGTGAGAGCCCTAACCAGACAGAACTGTTCACAGGTCCAGCATTTTACTGCTCTAGATTTCTAAAGTTCTCAAACTGAGAGCTACAGTGTAACCAGACTTCTTTTGTTATGGTCACCGACTGCTAAAATGGTAACTAAAGTTATTAATTAAAGTCCCACATCACAAGATTAACAACTTGGTCCTTGATTTCTTTCCAATTTGACACTAGTAACTCTTCCTTGTTAATCTTCATACAGCACTGAAATGGAACACTCTCTCTTCTTCAATCCACAACAGGAATTCGAAATAAGAAATAGCACAAGAGCAAATGTTGAGGAAGAATCAATGCTCATACAGATCTAATTAGGTAACAAGATTCCCCCCAGCAATGTTAGCTAGGGAAGAATAACCTCTCTGTACATCACCATACAAATCTGCAAAATAGTCCAATCCACTGCATGATAAGTACCATTTCTACATTATTGCCACACTACCTCCCAACAGAACTCTAGAATTCGGACATTTCTCCACCTTGTCATCCCTGCTCACTAACTCCCATCTCTCAAACAATAAACAACCACATAAATTCAACAACTCGATCATGCTTTCTGTTCCAGACAAGGTAACATCATCCAAATTTCGAGTATGCTAATTCAAGTATTCAAGAAGCTACTTTGCCTGCATCTCTAATTCCAAACAAAAGCTGCATTCAACCAATAGACAAATAAGCATCTCTTAAGACCTAAGCATCTCTCTCTCTCTCTCTCTCTCTCTCTCTCTCTCTCTCTCTCTCTCTCTCTCTCTCTCTCTCTCTCTCTCTCTCTCTCTCTCATTTCCGTCAAATTCCGGTTCTGGTTCATAAAATCTTGGTGGATGTTTATGCGATCCTGTGTATGCATCTTAGTGATCTCCCGCTCCCTCGTGCTGACGCTCCTCCTCTTTTGCCAGCTGCTCCTGAGTGAGCCCGTTTTGTCTGTCTGATGTTTTTTTCTCTTCTGCTTTCTTTTATTTGCTTTGGCTTTTGCTCTTGTTCAACATTTTGTTGATCTTTATGAGTGGTAATGTTCTCTCTCTCTCTCTTATATATATATAACCAACGATTAAGATGAAAAAAAAAACGTGAAAAAACAAACATCACATTTCAAGATCAACTAACAACCAAATAAACAAATAAAAAGAAAACCAATTATGAACACAGAGTACAAGAAAATAAGAAAATATAGAAAAGAATGGGATTTGTTTCTTCACACTTGCCTTCCACGCCAACAGAAGCAAGAAAACCTCCAAACCCCAAGCGCCCCTGTCAACGTAATCGCCATTGAAGACGTAGTACCGATCGTCGGAAGGCGGCCCCGCCTCCCGCAGAAGAAAGAGGAGGTCGTGCAGCTGCCCGTGGACATCGCCGACGACCACTACCCCGCGATCGCTACCGCCGTCGGAGGCGATGTCGATCCTCACGCAGTTGGGCTCGGCATGGAGGATCTTCGACGCCGTCAAGACGATCCGGTCGAGGACGGGGACCGGGAGGACGGAGGGGAAGTCGGAGGGGGCCATGTTCCTGGAGGACCACTCCAGGATGAGGGAGAAATTCTCGACCCACTCTAGGGTTAGGGCGCCATCGGACGGCCATGAGAGGGGGGTCTGGACCGGTCGACTCTGGGCGGTGGCGGTCGGACTCGGAGGGCGGAGCTCCGCCGGCTCCGACGAGCCTTCCGTTGTGCACATCCCGTCCTCGTTTTTTCCCCTTTTTTCTTCTTTGGATTCTTCTCAAATTCTACCTTTAATTTCGTATGTTTCGTTTTTCTTAAAGTTTGAAATTTGGATGACCGCGCTTTTGTGTATTTGTAAAGCTACTTTTTTAAAGGTTGAAATTGAATTTAAATCAGGCAAACCCAACCCAAGAAAGAAACCTCTCTCTCTATTCCCACAAATCTAGTGAGGAAGAAACTAGAAAGGAAGAAGGCAACGAAGTTGTTTTTGTGTGACGATGAGGACGGGGATTGGTAGTTGGATGGATTGGAGCGTGTCATAGTATGGATAGGGCTGTCAATGGGTCCGGTTTGTATCGGATACCCAACTCAGCCTGAACCCGAATTCTCCGGTATGAACATGAAAAGTGCCAAACTGAATATACTCGGGTTGACCCGAACCCGACCTAAGCAATATGCGGGCTGGGTTTGAGTCATGATTTTTGTCGGGTACTCGACCCAACTCTAGTATTTTATTTATATTTTTAATAAAAATAAGTTTCTAAATTTATGAGTGTTCAGATTTGAAAATCTATTTTTATGACCCGAACCAAAAAATCCAATAAAACGTCCATTGAAGAGGTTTGTAAGGGCTTTTCATTAAGGAGGTTTTATTTGTATCCTTGCACCCCTCTGTTCAGGCTCAACTTGTTTACAACAAAAGAGCTGCTCTTGCCGGCTATACAAACTGATCACTTAAGAGTTGGTGAAGAGCCAAACTAAGCTGAGTCAGCGGCTGCTTGGCTTGTTTACCAGCTCCATGAAAGTGTGGATATCGATGTCCTCCTTTGTGCACAATGAAGTGGGGGATCCCTGAGGATGATATGGGCTGGGTTCACAAACTCTCAAAGCAATCGGGTGTATCATGGCCCATGTAGTCATGGTGATACTTCATGAACCAACTTGTGCGACCACCCATACACACAACAGCTTAGCCCTAATGGGTCACCTTTTACTAAGCCTATGACTCATAATATTACAGATACCTCAAAAGGTCCTTTATTTTGGAGTTATAGGTGAAGGTCACTTGCCACTTAAATCTCTCAAGAGTTTTCTAAATATGTTGCAAGGACAAAACAGCATGGTTATTATACCTTACAACTACTTCAAAGTTCAAACTCTTTTTTTTTGTTTCTTTTTGGTATTTACACGGAGAGACCTAGCTGCGTTGGCTCCGCCTACCATACTTACGACCACTGTCTTGACAACGTAAAACTCACTAACTTGAGTCTTAATTGGGTCTTCTTATTTATTACCATACTCGGACCTTATAGGGTTTGGTATGGGTTGGCTCTAGGGATGACAATGGACTGGAGTGGATGCGGGCGGACAAGGTCTCCACCCCTGGCCCAACTCAAAATTCTATCATCCATCACCGCCTTTATCTTTGCACGGGTTTTGATTTTAACGTCCATCCCCGCCTCCATCCCAGTTTCATGTCCTCCATTCTCGGTCCAAATGGGGCGAAGTGGGATGAGACTCCGCTTTCCTTGATCCACTGCTTTCCCTAAAGGAGGAGGTTGAACTGTGTCGAAGGGTATTTTAATTATTTTACTAATGGAGATAGGTGACAGGGCATAGGATCGCATAAGTCCATCCCCGCATCTATCCCTGCATGAGTTTTTATTTATCCCCCATTCCTACATCCATCCCAGGTCCAAACGACACAAGGTGGGGTGGGACCCCGTTTTCCCCTGGTCCACTGCCATCCCTATTCGGGTCCCCGTAAACTCGACCCATTGACACCTCTACACATGAGGGGACTCTATATCATAGTGACAAATATCACGAGATTTATGAAAATCTCATGATAATATCGCGAGAAATTGCCTGAAAGTTTAAAACTCTATTTCTTGTAAGATTTTCAAATATCGTGAGATTTATTAAAAAAACATAAACATCATAATTTAAATATGATATTTATGTTTTAAACGGCTATTTATTGCAATTTAAACGTGATATTAATAAATTTTATTAATACTTTCTTATAAAAAATCCTTTATATATTTTTAATTTATTTTTTATTGCCAAGATTTTGCCCAAAAAAATGTGAGATTTATGGATTTTTTTTCAATTTCTAGCGAGTTTTTGAAAAACGAGAATTTGACGATAAAAACTTTTGTCACTATGCTCTATATATCATTTTAAACGCTATAATGATAAGGTGTCTGTGGTCGCCACACTTAGAAACGTGCTTGCAATCGATACCTTAAAGTAAAAAAAGATAATATGGTAATTTACACACGACTACCAATAGTTTAGCACTGGCAAACCCTATTTGAGAATAAGTTTTCTATTTTGTGAGAATTTTATAATTTAAGAAAGAGTAGGCGTGTTTTTGTAAATTGTTTTTTACAAATAAAAAAAAGATCGGGAACGCGGGGCCAGGCGTCGTCTCCGTGGAATCCCATCATCCGTCTTCGAGCATCATCTTCTACAACGAGCGTCGTCCGTCGCTGGGAGGTGAGTCTCTCTCTCTGCGCTAGGGTTCCAAGGAACCCAGAGAGTCTCGCTCTCTTTCTCTCTCATCTCTCTCTGCTATAGGGTTTAAAGAAACACAGAGAGGAAGGATTGGAGGGAGAGAGTCTCGATCTGACTCTTCCCTCTCTATGCTCCAGGGTTTGAAGAAAGCCAGAGAGGAAGAAACGGAGGGAGAGAGGGATCTGACATTAGATATTGGAACAGGGGAAAGGTAACCTTCTACTTTCCTCCTGCCCATCCACAGGGAAGGTTTTTTCTCTTCCTCCTCTTCTTCATCGTCGTTCTCTGCTCTTTTTCAGGTATCTCTGACAAGTCTCTCAATGGAGTCGAGAAACGGGGCCACCTATCCTTCCGATGTCGAACACTTTCACCTCTCAGACAACCTAGAATCACAGAGCCAAGTTTCTGAGAAGGTTGCTGATGACCCACTTGAAACTAAGGAAGAAAACCTCGAACAAGTGCTCTCCAGGCACAAGTATTCTTACAATTGCTCTTCATATTTCCCTATTCACAGTTCACACATCTATATTCATCACATTGTGAGCCTTTCTGGAAGTATGTTCATGTTTATGCTCTGTTGGTTCCCATCTTATAATACGTTTATCTATCATCGTATCATGTTTCTTCACATCTATTTTTTTTTGCAGTATACCAACATAGTGCCATTTGGATTTCCCTTTCACTTTTTCTCTCCAACATGGTCGTTTGCTTGTGCTTTCTTTTGGTTGATTGTAGTTTGAGGAATAACATCAAAGGTTCTCTGTTTTTTCCTTTTCTTGTTTTATTGTTGGTTGGTTGCGGCATTGCACTTTCACAATTGAGTTATTATTTCTGATTGTGGGTATTGATGCCTATCCGAACATGTTTGAAGAAGGTGCTTTTTTATTTTGGTATGTGTTGCTGGATAAGTTGATATCTGGGGTGTCTTTGACAAGAAAACATAGCGCAATTTTCAGATGTTACATACGCGTATTTCACCGAATAAGGAATAAGATATACTTTATGGCATCGAACAAGCTGAACAAACATTTTTCAGTTCCATATAAAGCTAGACGAAGGGTGAACAGCCAAAGGGATTTATTGTGCCGGTTGTGAGCTTCATGAAGGGTGTTGTTTGGTGTGGCTTGCATAATTTTTTATCATTTAAGGATACTTGATCCTGTCCTTCATTGTTAAATCTCAAATAGCTTTGCTACCATGTATAAATCACTTGAAGTCCAACAGCTATTTTCTGCCACAACTGTTGTGAAAATACAATGATTTGTAATCAATGCAAGCAAAGAACTTGATGAATATGAAAAGAAAAATGATCTAAGACCATGTTATAAGTGCAGGAAAGATATCATGGTTTCTATTCTTATATGAGCATAACTTCATGATACGAGAAAATAATGCATCTCGATTGTTTATGTTAGTTAGATTTGTTATATGAAAATGCTAATTCTTTTATTGCAATCTTCTTGATGCCCTACTTTTACATTTAGTTTTCTTACTGGATGTATCTAATGTGTTTGGCAAGCTGCTCTAGAGGTAAAAAGGTCAGGGCTCATGGCAGGTACCAAAGTTAACTTGGGAAAGTATTGTCATTGACTCATTGCTTGGGCATGCGTTTATTCTCTTGCAATTTTTTGTTATTTTTGCTGAGATTTTCTTTCCTCTTTTGCTAATGGAAAAGGACAATGTTCCTATTTTATTGCTAAACCTTTGTCTTCTATTGTTTGGGTATTTTGATGAACCAACATGCTAAGAACAATGGGATATGCTTGAAATGAAATGAGGATCTTCCAAACACGAACTAAGATCCGTAAGAAAGAGTGTCTTAAAAGGACACTTAAGCATAACCCTTAAAAGGGTATAAAAGGAAACAAATATATATATATATATATATATATATATATATATATATATATATATATATATATATATATATATATATATATATATTCTTTATTGAAGCTGGACAACCTAATGCTTAAGAAGCATTGGAATTATTTTACAAGAGGGGCTGCACCCTTATATATACAAGCTTGAAAAAGGGAAGAAGAGGAGAGCTCTTAAGGAGCTCTCCTTGTAGCCGTTGGAATGGTCAAACGGTTAGAAATGTAACCGTTGGACCATTCCAATAGTTACCTTTCTAGTTAAGTTCCAAGTGGAACTTAACTAGATAAGGTTAGTCTAGTTCTATTAGAACTAGACACTAAAAAATACAAAAATAAATACAGAAAATACAATTAAATTACAAAAAAATATAGATATAATAATAATATTTATATTATTATTATATCTATATGTTTTACATTTTAACACTCCCCCTCAAACTTACGGTACAATGAGCGAAAGTTTGTCTAAGAGAAAGTGAAAACGAGGAGCAGTGAGAGGCTTTGTAAAGAAATCTGCTAACTGATATTCTCAAGTAACATATGGCAGATCAATTGTCCCATGTAGATATTCCTCTCTGACGTAGTGACAATCCATTTCGATGTGTTTGGTGCGTTCGTGGAATGTTCTGTTACTTGCAATGTAGATCATACTTTTGTTGTCACAACACATTTGTGAAGCTTTTGCTGCTTTAGCTCCCATGTCAGCAAGCTGATGTCGAAGCCAAACTACTTTCATGGTCGTGGTTGCCATGACTCTGTATTCAGCTTCAGTGGATGATAGAGAGACCTTATGCTGCCTTTTGCACCTCCACGAGATTAATGATTCACCTAAGAAGACACAAAAACCAGTGGTTGTGTCTGTTATTGGGATCACCTCCCCAATCAACATCAGTATATGCAATTAAATCAAGAGAGGAGCAGGAAGACAAGAAAAGTCCCCGTGAAAGAGAGGATTGGATGTATCTGATAATACGCATGACTGCTCCCATATGAACAGAGGTGGGAGCGTGCTGAAACTGACTTGCTGTGTCAACAACATGTGCTATGTCTAGTCTGATAATGTATAGATAGGAAAGTGCTTCGACAAGCTGTCTGTAAGGGGTATGATCTGCAAGAAGTTCTCCATCATCAATCTTCATTTTAACATTGACAACTTCTGGAGTGTCTACTTTCTTGTCATTAGTAATACCAGACCTGAAAACAATGTCAAGAACAAATTTAGTTTGTGACAATAAGTATCCTCTAGGAGAATAGACAACTTCAATGCCTAAAAAATATCTCAATAAGCCTAAACCAGTCATTTTAAAGTGAGATTTAAGAAGTGTTTTGATCGTTTCAACTCCCTATTTATCGCTTTCGGTGATGATCATATCATCCACATAGAGAAGAAGCACAACGATTCCTGTATTAGAATTCTTAATAAACAAAGCAGTGTGAGTTAAACAAAATTGAAACCCAATATCAATCATATCACGACTAAACTTATCATACCAAGCTTTTGGTGCTTGTTTAACTCCATAAAGAGCTTTTTCTAAGCGAAGGACTTTACCCTTAGGAATATTGAAACCTGAAGGGGGTTCTATGTATACTTCTTCAACTAGCTTTGCATTTAGAAATGCATTTTTGACATTCATTTGGAAGATGGACCATTTTTTGATGGAGGCTAAGGTAATTAAGGTTCTGACTGTTGTCACGCGAGCCACAGGGGCAAATGTTTCTTCATAATCAATGCCATATTCTTGGGCATGCCCTTTGGCTACTAATCGGGCTTTATATCTTTCAAGAGTGCCATCACTTTTAGTTTTAATTTTATAAACCCAACGACATCCTATAGTTTTCTTGACTGGAGGAAGATCTTGAATATTCCATGTAGAAGCCTTTTCGAGTGCATCTAATTCAGCTTTCATGGTTTCTATCCATTTGACATCATTTTTTGCTTGAAAATATGTAGGTTCTTCATATGAGTGAATTAATGCAATGACTGCCCTATACGTAGGTGAAAAGGACTCGTATGACACAAACTTTTCTGGAGGCCTCGAGACTCGGGATGACCGTCTAGTTGGAATGTCAGAATATCTTTTAAGTGCAGTTTGAAGATTAGGCTCTCGTCGCCTGGAATACTGTATACTAGTGTCTCTATGAACTTCTTCATTGTCAACATTATGATCAAGATCAATAATTCCTTGATCATTATCAAAGTTATAGTCAAGATCATATTCATCAGATTTTGATGTCAGATCTAACAAAAAAGAGTACTCAGTGACTTACTTTGGTTTTTTCAAAATCAAAGAAGCTATCTTTTTTTGAGAAAGGAAACATTTCTAGACACATATAATCTATTATTTTTGAAGTCAAAACACCTATAACCTTTTTGATTTTCAGCATACCCTAAAAAGGCACAGGAAATCGCACAAGGAGAAAGTTTATCATTTTTGTCGGTAAATATGAAACACTTGCATTCAAATATTCTCAGTCGAGTAATCTAGAGAAACGTTCATAAGTTTTTCAATGAATTATATTTTGCAAAGAATAAGATGACATCCTATTAATTAGATATGTGACAGTTAAGGCAACTTCTACCCAAAAATCTTTCGGGACTTGATTTGCTATTAATAAAGTCCTAGTAGTTTCCACAATATGACTATGTTTATGTTCTGCCAGCCCATTTTGTTGAGGTGTGTATGGACATGACCTTTGATGTGTGATGCCATGTAAATTAAGATAATTTTTAAAATTTGTGGATAAAAATTCTCTCCCCGAATCCATGCAAAAAATAATAATATCATTTTGAAACTTGTTTTTAACCATATTATGAAATGTTTGAAAGTATGAAAATACTTCAGACTTATGTTTAAGAAAGTAAATCCATGTATGTAAGAAAAAATCATCGACAAAAAATAACGTAATAAACAAGTCCTCCTTTAGAAATTACTGGTGTAGGACCCCAAACATTCGAGTGTACTAATTCAAGTGGTCTTGAAGAGATAAAAGTTCTGTTCTGAAATGGTAATCTTTTCATTTTGCCAAGAATACAATCTTTACAATCAAATGATTCAAAGCTACAAAATTTCCCTAGATTTGAAAATTGTTGGATTTTGGCTATATGTGGATGACCAAGACTTTTATGCCATAGTTCCAACTCAATTTTCTGAATGTTATGGCAAAAGGCATTCTTCGGCATTTCCAAAAAATCCATGTAATAGAGTCCTCCTTCTCTATGGCCTTCCTCAATCAGCTTTCCTGACTGGCGATCCTGAACCCAGGAACCATGAGAAGAAAATGAAATATTACATCCATAATCAGATATTTGAGATACAGATAAAATATTTAAATTTAATTTAGGAACTTCTGGGATAAAAAAATTCTTAGTTTTATGAATTTTTTTAAAATTTTCTATTCCTTCTATTTCAAGAGAAGTTCCATCAGCTGTAAAAACTTTTGACACACTTGTTTTATTTTTAACACATTCGGATAGACTTTGATTATTTGAGGTCATATGGAAAGAATCACCAGATTCAAGGAGCCAAGGAAAGTTACCTGAATCGAAAAAAGATGAGGCAGCTGCGCCAGTTGAAGCTTCAGATGAAGAGGAGGCTCCTTTGATGGGAGGTTGGAGAATCTCCATTAATTGAGCCATGAAAACTGATGCATCCTGATCTTTGTGCTTCGATCCAGCTATCAAGTTTCTTTTCTCTTTCAGCTCCTTAAGCTTGGGACAATGTGGCCTGTAGTGTCCAGGTTCATGACAATGATGGCAAATAACATTTTTCTTGTCATAGTCACCATTTTGTCGGTTAAAATGAGGAGGTTTATAAGATCGTACATGATTCCTCGGTCTAGATACAACTAGCATAAAATCATCTTCAGTCTTTGGAGTATTTTTCTTGATTCTGTTTTCCTTCATAGTTAATTCCTCTATAGTATCGACAATAGAGAAAACTTTTCCCCGATGAAGAAGGGCCCACTTAGTCGACTCGAATTCTGGTCTTAGACCATTTACAAATTGATAAAAGTGCTCCATGTCAAGTTGCTTTTGTCGGAGCTCAATGTCCTCGGGACGATGCCATTTTGGCTCTAAAATAGACAATTCATCTCAAAGTTCCGATAGTTCATTATAGTATTCACGTATAGTTTTATCACCTTGGGTCATTGATCTCACTCTTTATTGAAAATTGCACACATGTGCAATATCTTTTAGGAAATACATATTCTTGAGATATTCTCATGCCTTATCGGCATGCTCAAACTTGGCTAGACTAGAGCATTTCTTTATGTCAACACTACTAATTAGCGATGACATAATTTTAACTTGCGCTATTCGCCGTTCCTTCCAACTTTTTTCAAAGTTGGCTAAGGCTTTGCTTTTCTCCTTTTCGGTTAAGAGAATTTCTTTATCACCTTCCATTTTTTGTGAAGACAAGTTTAGGTTCCGAATCAGAACCATCTACTATGCCCCATAATCCTTTTCTCTGTATGTAATACTTCATTATTGAAGCCCACATTACATAATTTGTGTCGCTTAGCTTCATGGGTATGATGGTGATTTTATCTTGATCATCCATCTATTACAAAGGTGATAAAAGGAGAAAGGAAAAGAAATAAAGATGAAGAGAGGGTAAAAGAGAACAAACACAAGATTTTGATGCAACGAGCCTTCCTCTTTTCTCCTTCTTTCAAAGGGAGCTTCAAAGAACCCAACCAAGGTGATAAAACACCTTTGTCAGCTTGGCACGAAAAACGAGGCAAGAAATTCTCACGACGTAGGATGAACCTTGCTTTGATACCATGAAATGAGGATCTTCCAAACACGAACTAAGATCCGTAAGAAAGAGTGTCTTAAAAGGACACTTAAGCATAACCCTTAAAAGGGTATAAAAGGAAACCAAAAAGAATAAAATATATTCTTTATTGAAGCTGGAGAACCTAATGCTCAAGAAGCATTGGAATTATTTTACAAGAGGGGCTGCACCCCTATATATACAAGTTTGAAAAAGGAAAGAAGAGGAGAGCTCTCCTTGTAGCCGTTGTCCAACGTTAGAAATGTAACCGTTGGACCATTCCAACAGTTACCTTTCTAGTTAAGTTCCAAGTGGAACTTAACTAGATAAGGTTAGTCTAGTTCTATTAGAACTAGACACTAAAAAATACAAAAATAAATACAGAAAAATAAAATAAAATTACAGAAAAATATAGATATAATAATAATATTTATATTATTATTATATCTATATGTTCTACATTTTAACAATGCTGGCATATCTTACTGGATAAGTGGGAACATTTCAATGTCTTAAAGATCCATTATTGTCTTTTTCATCACAAATTCATAAGTTTTTAGTATCGTCTTATCATGATAAATTCATAGTTTTTCTCTTAAGTTGATAAGAACTGGAGGAAGAGTGCGCTAATATTTCAAAACTTTACCTACAAAGACACATTTTTGAGATGGTTGTTGTAGTGGCAGAATTATTGGGAGAGGAAATAAAATTGTGAACTTGTGAAGCAATGTGAGAAATGGAAACAAAAAGCAAGGGTTTTAAGGCGTCAGTGAAGAGGAAAGTAAAATTGTGAAGCAATATGAGAAATCACAAATGGAAGCGAGAAGCAAGGGTTTATTAGGTTTATGCAATGCGAGAAGCTGGAAGTGTCTTAAGAAAATGCTTAGGATGACTAGGTAGTTATTTTTTTGTCTTTGGAATATTCTTATGCATTAAAAATGTTCTTTTTAGTTTTTGTTATATAGTAATAGAGTTAGTCTATTATACATAAACTAGTTATAAATGGGGCAAGACAACGGGCTGAGAGGTTCATGGGTAGCTCATGGCCCGGCCCGTATAGGTCGAGCCTGGGCTTAGTTTTTGGAAAAAGGCCTGACCCTAACCAAGCTTAAACCCGACGAAATCTCGGGTGGGGCTGGGCCAGCCCGCGGCTAACGGACTGGCCGGTGGGCTTTAGCCTTTATATATATATAATAGGGTCAAGTATGTGATTCAAAAAATGTATTCATCTTGGATCTAATTTTTTTTTGTATTTTCCAATTTTTCACTAAAGAAACATATGCATTCAAGGAAATAAATGTAAGGTGACTTGTAACTCGACCCTATCCGACCCGAATTAAACCCATGGGCCAAACGGGCAGGCCATGGGCTTTGTAGTAGACCTGGGCCCGACCCGGTAAGTCAGCGGGTCATGCTTGACCAGGCTCGGCCCATCAACATCCCGGTCAAACCCATCCACTAACCGGGCTGGGCCAGCTTGGCCTGCTGGTTGTCCAGTCCTAGTTATAATGATGAAAATGAGTATGGATATCTGAATTTTAGAAAACTATTTTATTTACTAATGCAACAATTAAGATTGTAAAAAGCTTATCAAAACTTGGTTCGACTGGGCCCAAGATAAGATGCGTATCGATCTTATGATAATGCAAAAAATTAATTTTTTAATAAAAAAGCAAAACTTTCTAAAAAAAAAAAAATCTAAACAGTTAATAATGTAAGAAACAATGACATTAACTACAAACCTGATCTTAATATCACATATCAAACAATTATGAACTACATAAAATATCGAAATTCAAGATAATATACTATATGTGTATGAAATTATGCATATTTCACAAGAAAAATGCAAATTACGAAGTAGAATGTAGTGCAACAAAACTATTCTGACAAGTCAAAAGATACATTAAATGATTGAATAGTGCATGTTTACATAAGCAAAAAGAAAATCACAAACTACACAAAGTGTTTTTCAATACTTAAAATTTTATAATGTTTTTTATTCTTTTACCTCTAAGCTTAAAACTAGTACTAAAGTACTATGGTAACTAAACTAATCCACCAAGATCTTCCTTTTTGGAAGGTTTGGTTTGTACCACTGTCACTGATATCGATGATATTTTGAAAATATCACGAGAAATACTAATATTTTAAGGTAACCAATATTAAGGGTAATATATTGCGATATTTTCAAAATATCGCCAGAAGACAATATCGTGATATTTTTGGGAAAAACTCTTTTTTTATTTATTTTAAGTCTGCATTTCCTGTTTTTTGTTTCTTTTATATTTTAAAACCTTTAAAACACATTTCTTTATATTTTTGGAAGAAAACAATTCAAAACTTATTTTTTTCTTAGTTTTTTTGTTATTTATCTTCTTTTTAAGTTTTTAAACTCCCGAGATTTATTAACTTTTGAAAATCTCTCTGAGAAATACCCTCGTCAAGAAATTACCTTTAACGATAAAGGTGACTATGGTTTGTACATAAAAGGGTTGGGGGATAGCAAATGTCAGACAAAGAATAATGAGTGAAAAGCAATTGGCTGGGAGAGAGAGAGACCTCCCACCATAGTTTGCAATCCTTCCGACTGAATGGAATTAAGGACTTGTGCCAGCCTTTGCCAACCCGATGGACTTGTGAAGTGGCATGATAAAAGAATTCATTCCATAATTGAGATTGAGGCAGGAAGGCCTTGGTCTCCACTGGTTGGCCACATTGTATAATGACTTCAACAAATCAAGATTTTCTCAACTAGTTGAGACTTTGGCTATGAATGACAAATGCATCGTAACCTGGTGCTATTGACTGATGCTGTCTATGTCTATAGCACAAGGGAAGGGTATTGATGAAAAATGTAATGAAATAGTGGAAAATACAAAAACAATTCCACTAAGGGCTTTACAAGATTACAATCACAAAAGTGCATAGGCACAAACCAATGCCATTAAGGGCTTACAAGTTCTCAATCACAATGTGCATAACATTAAGTGCACAAAACAAGGGGCAACGACACAAGCACTAAGTGCATATAAAACATTAAGGAACTAAATAGAAAAACACAAAATGTAAAAGATATTCATCTTTATTGAGCATAAATGCTTAAGAGAAGCATTAACACATGAGGGGGGAACAAAGCCCCTTTATATACACATTACAAGAGAGAGAGACCAAATGGGAGCTCCCAATAGAGTCGTATATTTATGACTGTTGGAGCGCATCCAACGACTCTATGGTCAAAAGACCATATATCCCTTTCTTAAAAGGAAAAATTACAAAAAAGAAAAAATAAATAGAAAAGGGAAAAACTATTCCTAATGAACCGTCTCTATTACATGAGAAAAATAACAAAAATACCCCTAGAAGATATTTACCTATATATATATATATACTCCTCCTCAAACTTATGATGTGATATACCAAAAGTTTAGAAATACAACAAAGAATCAATGGGAAGGATCTAAGTCATTAAATGCCTTTATTGGTGATCATTCCCAAACACATGCATTGACTATCTCCATCTTCACGACATGATGCATCAAAGATGTCCTTTCTTAATCTATCACATCTTTAAGATCCTGAAGAGAGAACCAAAATCTTTCAACTACACAAGAAAAATATCTTGCTCAATAGTTATAAAGTTTTAAAACCAATATATTTTAGAACATGAATATAATTTTCAAACAAAGTAGTAATAATTTTTAGAAACATTAGATAATCATTAAGAAAGACAAGATGGGTATTCCTCAAGGATGGATTTTTATGAAATCGAACCATAATTATAAAATCAACATATTTTTCAAGAAAGCATAACATTGACCATAAGAAAATTAGATCATTAAAGAACATATGATTCATTAAGAAGAGATAAATAATTATGCATAAATAATATCCTAAGCATTTCAATCATGCATATAATAAAAAAGAGGTCTAAAAAAAGAGTTAATTAACTTCGTGCATGCAATAATTTGAAAAAGATAATCAATATGAAACACATATATATCCAACATGCAATTAAAACATATTTAATGCACATAAGACAACAATAAAAATAACTATTTTTATCAATAAAATGTACATAAAATGCATGATTTTAATGTAAAGAATCAAATAGCCTTCAATTAGGAACAAAAAGTATCCACCAATATCAAGTGGACAACACACTAAGTGTTTTTGTAAGGAACACACTCTCAATACCCATAAAGGGGCACACACAAGAAGGTTTACAATATAAAGAATAAGATTTTATTAAACATCACAAGTATGCAAAAAATGCTTGAAATTTTTATCCATAAACATCTTCCCTAAAAAAAAATGTAGTAAAAGATTAAAAATTTTAAGGACAAATTTTAAAAAAAACCACATAACAAAGAGAATGATATTTGCAAATCAATAATAGTTTGACCACCACAAGCAATCGCTTCACTAGGCCTCCAAACCTCAAACATCAAGTGTATCAATGACTTGAACAAGAGCATATTCATCATGCCACTAAAGGGCCAAAGACACACACGAAGGTGTGTATAAACATCTCTTGTCTACATATAATGACACTTAAAAACAAGTGTATCAACGACTAGAATAAGAGCATAATGCTAACGATGGGCTACAATCACACACGAAAGTATGAATAAACAACTCTTATCTACATATAATGACACTTAGATAGGAGGCATAATAGGAGGAAACACAAAAAGTAAGAGAGCTTGTAATGAAAACACACTAATGTTATCAATAAAATATTAATTTTAATAATCTTTAGAAACACCATGGTTTAAAAAATAGATAGCCATTATAGATAAACAAAGTTACAAGCATCCATAATAACAATGGTCATACAATAAATGAGAGATACAACAATCCAAGCCACACAACGATCATGAATCCTTCACGAAACACAAACTCGAACCAAAGATTCCCAAGACCCAAAGAGACAAAATGCTAAGAATTTCTTGGCTCTGATACCATGTAATTAAATAGTGGAAAGTACAAAAACAATGCCACTAAGGGCTTTACAAGATTATGATTACAAAAGTGCATAGGCACAAACCAATGCCATTAAGGGCTTACAAGTTCGCAATCACAATGTGCATAAACACAAGTCCACTATAAGACAAAATAATAGCCAACAAGGGGAAACAACACAAGCACTAAGTGCATATAAAACATTAAGAAACTAAATAGAAAAACACAAAAATGTGAAAACTATTCATCTTTATTGAGCACAAATGCTTAAGAGAAGCATTAACAAATGAGGGAAAACAAAGCCCTTTTATATTCACATTATTACAAGGGAGAGAGACCAAATGGGAGCTCCCAATAGAGTCATTGAGAGCTACCAAGAGTCATATTTATGACCTCCAACGACTCTATGGTCAAATGACTATAGAGCCCTTGCTTAAAAGGGCAAATTACAAAAAAGAAAAAATAAATAAAAAAGGAAAAACTGTTCCTAATGAACAATCCCTATTACATGAGTAAAATGACAAAAATACCCATAGAGGATATATATATATATATACACACACACACAAGTACATCTTAACAAAAAGATCATCAAGCCTCAATGTAATGGATATTGCCAACTGCAATTATTTGGATGTACAACTGTCTTAGCAAGTTCTTTTTTTTTTTGCATAAATTTGACCCTGTAGGTATGATCTATGTGTTCTGTTTTGTGAGGATCAACATTTGGATCACAGGATTCTAACATGTGGGGGGGTTTCTTCATCATCCAAAAGTCAACTGCCATAAATACTTCTAGGTTTCTTGACTTATGAGAATATATTTTTCCATAAAGAAAACATAATCTATATGTTGTGTTTTTCAAAGAAAACAAAGTCTTTGTGTCAAGAAGTTTTGAAGCATTTTGTGACCATTGATCTTTTTGGATTGCCAGAAAACACACTCACATGTCAGAATCTAGCAATCTAAATGCTGGTCCTTATAAAACAGACCATGTAGATCATATCTACAAGATCAGATCACATTTACCCAGAAAACAAAATAATAATTTGCTAAGTCATTTGTACATCTAAACGATTCTAGAAAATCTCTCTCTCTCTCTCCCTTATATGTCTGTGTGTGTGTGAGAGAGAGAGAGAGAGAGAGAGAGAGAGAGAGAGTATACTGTACCTTCTAGTAGAAATATCCTGTTTCTTCATGATTTCATGATTTTTTTGTGTATTAATCCCTATGGATATGATCTGAATGGTTTGTTTAGTCAAAAACAAGTTTTAGATTTCTGATTGCATTTTATAAGTAGATTTTTTTAAGGGTTTCAAATATCAACTGTCCACGATGCATCAAAATTTTCACAATTGATTGCATCGAAACCACACAATCTGAAGTGCATTTCTTAGTACATGGACCATATTGAATACATTTGTGTGGTCAAATTGATCAATGAAGCTTGCACCTTTGAGTTTCAGCTTTAGAATACAGTATTTTAGTACTTTACAATGTAGCCAATATTTTCCTTATATATATATGTACACTTCCGTTAGATTTCGTGATTTCCTTTTTGTTAATGATCTTGACGTGAATATTTTTATGCTTGTGGTGGAGGTATTTGTCTTACCCCTCTAATAAAAACACAAATTGAAAGTGCAGTAGGATCGAGGCAACGAGCACTAGAGGGGGGGTGAATAGTGCTTTTAAAAATTGTCTGCGGAATATAAACAGATTTTGCAATTTGAAAAGCAAACACACAAAGGAACACAAGAATTTATCCTGATTCGGTCTTTCCCGACCTACATCCAGTCCCCAAGCAAAACCCGCTTGAGATTTTCACTATCAACCTTGTGTAACTATAAGATCATACAGAGCAAATCTGATCCCACTTTCAGTAACACACCTACTGAAAGCAAACAACTCCTTTAAACCAAGGAGTCCTTTTTACAGAAAAATAAGTAACAACTTACAAAACAACCTATGAGCCATTCTTTTGAATGCAAATGACATGCAATTGACTTTTGAGGTTTTAGAAATACTCTACTCACAAATTCACTGTCTCTCAAAGGAATTTGAGTGAAAAACTGAAGTGAAAAATATCACGTGAGTGAGAAAATAAATATGAGTAAAAAACAAAGAGTAATTGATTCAAATTGATTGAATTGAAGTTGTTTTGAGTGTAAAATGCACTCATATTTATAGTTGAAAGTTTCCATACGTTGAGGGTATGAAAGGGTGTCAAAACAGTCCAATTTGAACGATCAAAACGTTTGAAAAATGAAAAGATACGCCTTTTTGAAGTTTCAGGAAAAATGACAAAATTAGTCGACTGAAACAGTAGTTAGTCGACTAATAGTTAGTTATTAGTAGACCGACAATTATCGTCAGTCGACTGATCTGTTTATCGAGCCGTTTGAAAATCTGAAGATTTGAAACTTAGTCGACTAGAGATAAAATTAGTCGACTGATAATATCATCAGTAGACTGAAAAACCTTTGAGTCGACTGCTGCTAAAATCTTCTGAAAAACATACATTCTGTCCGGTCGACTGATAAAAACATTAGTCGACTGCTGCTAAATTTTCAGAAAACACATGTTCTGTCCAGTCGACTGATAAAGTCATTAGTCTACTGCTGCTAAATTTTTCAGAAAACACACCTTATGTCCAGTCGACTGATAAAACCTTCGGTCGACTAATTTGACAAAAATGACTTTTTAGAAAATATGACGCGAAAGGATTAGTCGACTGGTGAGTCTATTGGTCGACTAATAAACACGAAAATTTAAGAAAAGAGTTTTCTAAAAAGATTTTCATGAGGGGTTCTTTTAGAAAAGTTTTTCTAAAGATTTTTTAGGTGAAATGCAATCAAAATATGCACTCTAAGTAAGGCTCTTACAAGAATCTAAGACTATTAATGAATTTAACATTTGCACACTAGTCTTCAAAGATTCTTCATCGAATTCTTCAATGTCTTCATTGCCTTAGCTGAAATGCTGTTAATTTCACTTGCTCATCATCAAAACCTTGTACTTGAAGTATCATGTACGACTTCAGTGGCGTAACAATCTCCCCCTTTTTTATGATGACAAACTTAATTAAAGATGAAGCATTTAGATGCATAGATGGAGATTTTTACTCCCCCTATCAATATGCTGCAAAACATTAAAAGTTAGTACATTTAAAGTACATATATCACATATTGATTGGTTTGCATTTTCATTCATCATGTAAGATCTCCTGTAATTTCAATTTTTATCTTTTTCTCCCCCTTTGTCAGAATAAAAAATACAAGGGCAGAAATAACATAAGCACAATGGAGATACAAGTTTTTTAAAATATTAAAACCCATAAAGTATCAAAGTTTAGTAAAGACAGAACATAAAGATCATAAAAGTGAGTTGAGCAAGTCCTTGATTGCAGTAACATTTTTCTGAATTGAAGAAAGTTGTTGAGTCACATCTTCACGAAAAGTGCGTTGATGCAGCTTCAAAGCTTACAGTCGCTGCAAAAATTCATCATTGTCTTGACTTGTAAAAAATTTCTTTCTTTTTGCTTGAGATGAAGATGTCGCAGAAGATGGTGATGGTTCAGAAATTGATGGTTCAGTAGGATCAGATGGTTTAGTTTGATCAACATTTAAAGGAGGCAGATATTTAATTTTCATTCTTTTAAAAATTGTTTGATCAAAGAACTCCTTTTGCTTAATATATTTTTCATTTGTTAAAGGAACTTTGAAATGTCTGAAAATACGAGTTAGAAGACATCCATAAGGAAGAAATGGTTTTTGTTTCCACAAATTAGTAAAATACACATTGGCCCAATTTACAGAAATATTTTCAAATAAAACATAAAGAGCCGTAGATAGATCTGTGGAATAGTAATCAAAAGAACCAGTTTTAGGTAGAACATTGTGGGCAAGGATTCATCCAGCAATGCGTGCACGAGTTTGAAGATTAGTATTTTTGAAAGGAGGGCAGTGAGGTGCTCCTGGAAGAAGAATTTGTTCAAAAATTCTCTCATCATTCAGTTCAACAGTATTGAAAAGAGTGTCTGAAGATGGAATTTCTAGGATTTCTCCAAGTAGTTTATAATCAAACTCGATTTCAACATCACGAACAAGAGAGGACAAAACTCCAGTTTCATGATCAAAATGTAAATTCGTATAAAACAAGTGAATAAAAAAAGGATAGTGAAGAGTATCTGCACATGCATCAAAAAGATGTGAAATTCCTGGAAATAATTCTCTTATTTTGTAACGAGAAAACAGGTGAAACAATACATTTCGGCCTGGTAAAATAGGTAGTGCAGAAATCGATCCAAAAGTATCATATAAAAGAGGATTTTAAAGTAATCTGAGAGAAAATCCATGTCTTGAAGGTGTAAGAGGAAGAGAACCTAAACCTTTTGCAGATGCAGACTTCGAACAAGGCATGGTAAAAAAAAACAGATTCACCTAAAAAAAATAGTTGCAGAGAATGATATTGACTTCCAAATGACGTCCGGCAGAAGGAAGATATTGTCCGGCGTCGTGCAACAGAAATAGAGGATACGGTGGCTGACGACGGGTGAGAAGGCTGCCACAAGGGGATTCCGGCGATGACTGAAGATACACGTCACAGCAAGAGGATTCCGGCGAGATCTGAAGATGCGTCGTTTACTGCAAGAGGATTCCGGCGTTCCCTATCACGGCCAGAAAATTCCGGCGTCTCCCTGTCACGGCAAGAAAATCCCGGCGAGGATAGGTTCGAACGACACTCCGAGGGTTTTTCGGAAGAGAGAGAGGGTTTCGTTCCTTAAAAAAAAAAACGAAAAGGTGCAAAAGTGAAACAATGCCAAAAAAAAAAAACGGGTGTTTTAAAAAAAATCCAAGGGGTATCGGGTCCCTTCAGTTAAAATTTTTTAAAAAATTTTTAGTCGACTAAAATTTTATCGGTCGACTAAGAATGGTGCGATTCATTTTAAAAATTTTAAAACATCAGTCGACTAGAAATTTTATCGGTCGACTAATATAGTGCGATTTTGAGATTTTGTTCAAAAATCAACATTTTTATGAATCCAAAAACGAGCAAATGCCTAGTTCTCTCCTAATTCTCATAAAATATTCATTTTTAAGTGGTTTAGTGAAGATATCGGCATGTTGTTCTTTAGTGGAAATAAAATTTAACGAAATATCTCCTTTTAACACATGATCTCTTAAGAAATGATGTCTAATTTCAATATGCTTAGTTCTTGAGTGCTGAACAGGATTTTTCGAAACATTTATAGCACTAGTGTTATCACAATAAATAGTTGTTGTGGAGTAATTCAAACCAAAATCTTTTAAGGTCTGTTGCCGCTATATATTCTACTTCAGTTGTTGAGAGTGACACTGAATTTTGCTTTTTACTAAACCAAGAGACTAAGGAATTTCCTAAGAAATGACAAGTTCCGCTAGTACTCTTGCGATCAGTTTTACTTCCTGCAAAATCTGCATCACTATATGAAACTAAAACAAAGGAAGATGATTTTGGGTAAAACAAACCGAAATCTGAAGTATCTTTCAAATAACGAAGAATTTGTTTTACTGTAGTTAAATGAGATTCCTTTGGATTAACTTGAAATCTTGCACACATACAAACACTAAACATTATATCAGGTCGACTAGCAGTTAAGTATAATAGAGATCCGATCATACCTCTGTAGAGCTTAGTATCTACACTTTTACCATTTTCATCTTTATCAAGAGAAGTAGTTGTACTCATAGGATTTCTTCTTGATTTCGATGAGTCCATCCCAAATCTCTTGAGAAGTTCTTTTGTATACTTAGCCTGATAGATGAAGATTCCTTCTTCAGTTTGCTTTATTTGAAGTCTAAGGAAGTAGTTTAATTCGCCCATCAAGCTCATTTCAAACTCTTCCTGCATAGCTTTAGCAAATTCTTTACAAAGAGAATCATTAGTAGAACCAAATATTATGTCATCAACATAAATTTGCACAATAAGAATATCTGAATTAAGATTTTTAATAAATAAAGTGGAGTCTACCCGACCAATGGAAAAACCAGATTGTTTTAGAAAATTTCGTAGTCTTTCATACCACGCTCTTGGTGTTTGTTTAAGTTCATACAAAGCTCTTTTTAATTTGTAGACTTTTTCTGGATATTTCTCATTTTCAAAGCCTGGAGGTTGCTCTACATAAACTTCTTCATTAATGTGTCCATTTAAGAATGCACTCTTAACATCAATTTGATATAACTTGAAGTTCATGTAACTAGCAAAAGCAAGCATCATACGAATTGGCTCCAATCGAGCCACTGGTGCATAGGTTTCATCAAAATCTATGCCTTCTTCTTGATTATAGCCTTGTGCTACTAGCCTTGCTTTGTTACGAATGACTTCACCATTTTTGTCCAGCTTATTTCGGAAGACCCATCTTGTTCCAATTACTGGATGATCCTTTGGTCTATCAACTAGATCCCAAACATCATTCCTAGTAAATTGGTTAAGTTCTTTAGACATGGCCAAAAGCCAAAATTCATCATCACAAGCCTCATTGATATTCTTTGGTTCTATTTTAGATATAAAAGCAACATTTGCAATATATTTTTCTAATTGCCTTCTAATTTGGACACCACTCTTTATTTCTCCAATAACTTGTTCATGTGGATGATTGAGAACTTCTTTCCAAACTGGTTGAAGAAGAATATTTTCTTGAGAAGTATTCTCTATCAAGGGTTCTTCTTGAAGTATTACTTCTTCTCATTCGCTTAGAGGTATAACCCGCTCATAATTCTCATCAAATGCTACATGTAAAGATTCTTCAATGCAAGATGTTCTTTTATTAAAAATACGATAAGCTTTACTTCTAGAAGAATATCCAAGAAATATTGATTCATCTTATTTTGAATCAAACTTATTAAGATCATCTTTGGTATTTAACAAGAAACATTTACTATCAAAAATTTTGAAATATGAGATCTTTGGTATACGATCATAATACAATTCAAAACATGTTTTATGTAAGATTGGTCGAATAAGAACACAGTTTAAAACATAACATGTTGTATTTATTGCTTCAGCCCAAAAGTATTTTGGTAAATTTTTATCTTGAAGCATGGTTCTAGCACATTCTTGTAAAGTTCTATTCTTTCTTTCAACAACTCCATTTTGTGGAGCCGCTCTAGGAAAAGCAAAGTTGTGAGATATACCATGTAAATCACAATACTTTAGAAAAGATTCATTTTCAAATTCACCACCATGATCACTACGAATTTTAATTATAGATGTAGATTTTTCATTTGTAATTCTTCTACAAAATTTAGAAAATTCAGAAAAAGCATCAATTTTGCTTTTTAGAAAAATCACCCATGTAAATCGAGAATAATCATCTACTATAACAAAAGCATACTTGCTATCATTCAAACTTTGAATTCTAGATGGTCCAAATAGATCTAAATGTAAAAGTTCAAGATGACGTTTTGTTGAAACTATATTTTTTGCTTTAAAAGAACTCTTGATTTGTTTACCCCTTTCGCAAGCATCACATAAGTGATCTTTCTTATATGGTATTCTAGGTAGGCCTCTTACAATATCATTCTTGGATAACTTGGAAATAATTTTAAAGTTAACATGTCCAAGTCTCTTGTGCCATAACCATTGAATTTCATTTGAAACAATAAGACATTTTTCATTAAAAGTGGGTAACTCATCTAGATAAAGTTCATACACATTGTTCCTTCTTTTACCTTTAAAAATGATCTTTTTAGATTGAAAATCAGAAATTAAGCATAAATCATTTTAAAAAGAAACATGAAAACCTTTATCACATAATTGACTAATAGATAATAAATTATGCATTAAACCATATACTAAAAGAACATTTTCTATCAGGGGAAATTTTGGATTACCAATATTACCAATACCTATTACTTTTCCCTTGTTATTGTCACCAAAGGTGACGGTTCCTCCATTCTTATTTTGAAGGGTGGAAAATAACTCCGGCCTTCCAGTCATATGTTTGGAACAACCACTGTCCAATATCCATTTGCTCCTTATATTGTGTACCTACAACAAAATTAGAAGACAGAGCATTTGACCCCTTTTTATTTTTGGGTCTATGAGAGTTAGTCTTAGGAACCCATATCCATTTGGATTTTGGTTTCCTTTGATAAAAAGTATTCTTTCTATAACAAGCTTTAACATTTCTAGAGTAATCATGTCTAGGCTTATAAGCATTATAAGTTCCATGATTAGATGCATTTCTACTAGAAAATTTAGTTCTTTGAACAAATGGTTGAGAATATTGTCTTTGATTTTTCACAACATAGTTTGGTCTATTTTGAATATCAAAGAAACTATATCCCAATCCGGTTTTATTAACCGAGCATCTTTGAGAACCAAGAAGTCTTTCTAGATTCTCTTGACCATTTGTGAATTTGGTCACTATAGAAAGAAGATCATTTGATTTTTCTTTTAGACTAGTTATTTTTTTTGTAAGAGATTGGTTCTAATTCCAATTTCTTTTATCTCAAATGCTTGGCAAGAATTTTCCTTCTTGAGATCTTATATCTCAAGTAATACTTTATTTTGAGAGTCAAGAGTTAAATTTTCAGTTTTTAACTCTTTATTTTTAGAACTTAGACTCTTAAATTTAGCATATAAATCATTAAATGCTTCTAATAACTCATCATAGTCAAATTGACTTACCGAATCTTCTTGTGCTACAAAACACATGTTGGCGACTTCTTCATCGGAAGAGGAGTCACTATCATCCCAACATGCTTGAAATGCCTTTTTCTTCTTGAATTGGTCCTTGAGCTTAATTTTGAGAGGAGGACAATCTTTCTTGATATGTCCAGCCTTTTTGCAATTAAAACACTTGACTTCATTGGGATCCGCTTTCTTTACCTTTCTTTGAAATCTTCCCTTTTTGATGAATCTTCTGAATTGCCTTGTGATGAGGGCAATATCTTCATCTTCATCTTCTTCTGAATTTTCAGAGTCAGAAGTAGCCTTAAAAGCAAGAGATTTCTTCTTAGGTTCTTCTTCTTGTCTGTCTTGAAGTTGGACTTCATATGCCATTAGGTTACCAACCAAATCTTCAAGAGTGAGAGTGTTTAAATCATTTGCCTCTTCAATAGCAGTGGTTTTTCTCTCCCATTCAGGAGTTAAACATCTTAGGATCTTTCTGACTAAATCCATATGTGAATATTCCAAGGGATTTCAGAGTGTTAGTTATATCGGTCATTCTTGTTACCATGTCCGATATAGATTCATTTTGCTTCATTTTAAACAATTCAAATTTATGAACTAAAGAAGCAATTTTAGATTCCTTTACCTTTGATGTACCTTCGTGAGTCACGAGAAGAGTATGCTAGATTTCATTTGCTGTAGAGTATTGAGAGATACGATTGAACTCTACCTTGTCAACGACACAATACAATGCATTCATCGCCTTGACATTAAGTGAAGCAGTCTTCTTCTGTTCATCATTCCATCGGCTGAAATCAGTTGATGGAGTTTGGTATTTATCTGAAACAACTCTCCAAATATCGAGATCCATGAATTGTAAGAATATTGTCATTCTCACTTTCCAGTATCCATAGTTTGTTCCGTCAAAGAGAGGAGGACGAATAGAGGAGCATCCTTCTTTGTGCTGAGATGTTGTAGTTGTCATGCTAGATGATGATCAAATCAAAATAATAACCAACCTGCTCTAATACCAAATGAAAGTGCAGTAGGATCGAGGTAACGAGCACTAGAGGGGGTGAATAGTGCTTTTAAAAATTGTCTGCGGAATATAAACGGATTTTGCAATTTGAAAAGCAAACACACAAGGGAACACAAGAATTTATCCTGGTTCGGTCTTTCCCGACCTACATCCAGTCCCCAAGCAAAACCCGCTTCAGATTTCCACTATCAACCTTGTGTAACTACAAGATTATACAGACCAAATCTGATCCCACTTTCAGTAACACACCTACTGAAAGCAAACAACTCTTTTAAACCAAGGAGTCCTTTTTACAGAAAAATAAGTAACAACTTACAAAACAACCTATGAGCCCTTCTTTTGAATGCAAATGAGATGCAATTGGCTTTTGAGGTTTTAGAAATACTCTACTCACGAATTCACTGTCTCTCAAAGGAATTTGAGTGAAAAACTGAAGTTAAAAATATCACGTGAGTGAGAAAATGAATATGAGTAAAAAACAAAGAGTAATTGATTCAAATTGATTGAATTGAAGTTGTTTTGAGTGTAAAATGCACTCATATTTATAGTTGAAAGTTTTCATACGTTGAGGGTATGAAAGGGTGTCAAAACAGTCCAATTTGAACGATCAAAACGTTTGAAAAATGAAAAGACACGCCTTTTTGAAGTTTCAGGAAAAACGACAAAATTAGTCGACTGAAACAGTAGTTAGTCGACTAATAGTTAGTTATTAGTAGACTGACAATTATCGTCGGTCGACTGATCTGTTTATCGAGCCGTTTGAAAATCTGAAGATTTGAAACTTAGTCGATTAGAGATAAAATTAGTCGACTGATAATATCATCAGTAGACTGAAAAACCTTTCAGTCGACTGCTGCTAAAATCTTCTGAAAAACATACATTCTGTCCGGTCGACTGTTAAAAACATTAGTCGACTGCTGTTAAATTTTTAGAAAACACATGTTCTGTCCAGTCGACTGATAAAGTCATTAGTCGACTGCTGTTAAATTTTTCAGAAAACACACATTATGTCCAGTCGACTGATAAAACCTTCTGTCGACTAATTTGACAAAAATGACTTTTTAGAAAATATGGTGCGAAACGATTAGTTGATTGGTGAGTCTATTGGTCGACTAATAAACACGAAAATTTTAAAAAAAAGGTTTTTAAAAAAGATTTTCATGAGGGGTTCTTTTAGAAAAGTTTTTCTAAAGACTTTTTAGGTGAAATGCAATCGAAATATGCACTCTAAGTAAAGCTCTTACATGAATCTAAGACTTTTAATGAATTTAACATTTGCACACTAGTCTTCAAAGATTCTTCATCAAATTCTTCAATGTCTTCATTGCCTTAGCTGAAATGCAGTTAATTTCACTTGCTCATCATCAAAACCTTGTACTTGAAGTATCATGTATGGCTTCAGTGGCGTAACACAAATTTGTAATCAATGAATCATATAATTTTGCACACCCTGCGCCCTATCCTTTTACTAAATTTGTGCACATGCTGTGTCCATATTTCTGTCAGTGTCACAGTTTCTAGTTATGTAGTTATTGGCTTGCCTTTAGAACTGAAGGATATATGGTAGAAAAGTGTGAAGGTGGGAAGCTATTTATGAAGCAGAATTAAGAAAGATAACTCTTCAACATATGACGAACTAGGACGCTTAAAACCTTAGGAGATTTTTTGGGTGAGGAAAAGGAAATGACTTGGTTGCGGAATAAATATCATGTGTGCTTAAAATGAAGTTGCATTTTGGTTCCACAACTTGAAAAATAATTGCAGTATATATATGTATGTATATACATGAGATGGGTGTATCATCAAACACCCATCTCGTCCGAGGAATGTGCGCCCTTGGTCGCGCAGCACACATTTTTTTTTTTTTATGTTTTGGGACTTTTAGCAGATGTCCTGGACTGCCGCTAAAGGTCGGGTTTCTGCCAGACCTTTAGTGGCTGCTAAATGTAAAAAAAAAAGCAAAAAACAAACAGATGTGCTGGGTGCATCCGATGTTACTCTCAATGTGTGTATATATAATGAGAGAGAGAGAGAGAGAGAGAGAGAGAGAGAGAGAGAGAGAGAGAGAGATTATTTCAAATTGTTTTTGGATTTGAATCATATTCAGATTAATATTGTAAGTCGGATCAGATACAATTTCAGACCAAGCCTATATAGTTGGATCTGGTTCAGGTTCAGCGTTGGATTATGATATACTGTACGCATTTCGGATTCTGTTTGTATCTGAAATAATCCAACCTGAAACCGATCTAGTTTCATGGCTACATATACCAATAGGCGCAAATATTATTGTTTGCTTCCCATGTTTCTCCAATAATTTGTGTTTGTTCCTTATTACATGATAATTCAGAGTGTTTTTTTGTACTGATTTAGTAGTCAGTGTCTCATGCACTGAATCATTTGATGGAGCCTCAAGAGCATGAAAGATGAACTTTGGTTGTTGATGAGCATGACATGTGCCTTACCTAGGGCTCCCTTGGTGAACGTTTTGATGGAGCTTTTTGAACTTGAAAGCTGGGTTTTGGTGGTTGCTGGTGAGCAAGATATATGCCCTACCAATCTGTTAGGCTCACTTGGTGAACTTTTTGATGGAGCTTTTAGTGCTTGAAAGCTGAATTTTGGTGGTTATTGGTGGGCATAATATATGCCTGCTTAGGCTCACTTGGTGAACTTTTGACAGCATAGTATTCAGTGTACTATAGTTGAATGTGATCGGCAATGGCTATCACTTGATAATGTAAAGGCTTCAACATCAACAGGAGGTACAGAACAAATAATTAAGGAAATTATTTATTGTATTTCAAAAGGTATATTTCAGATATGTCACAATTTATGCATGCTCTGCATTGAATAATTAGATACTGAAAATTTTGACTAAAATGAGAGGTTATCGAATACACGTGCTCACAGAAACATATAACTTGTGAACCATACAACCAAATGTGAATATCATGCTGACATGGACTACCAAGGTCAGCTTCCTGGTTGCTAACAATCAACCACCATTGGAAAAAAGGTCCATGTATCATCTGCATAATTTGGTGATGATTTAGTACAGGTAGGGGTGGGCATTGGGCCGGGCCCGTTTACTAACGGTCTGGGTTTTGGCCCCGTTCTTAACGGGCTCGGGTTTGAAGAGAAACCCATGGCCCAGCCCATTGACCCAATGGGCCAATGTGAAGCGGCCGACCGGGCCGGGTCCGGTCCGGTCCGGTCCAGCCCAATCCTAAAATGCATAAATGCTTGACTGAAATTATGGGTTAATGAGAGAATATCAAGTTCCTATGCAACTAATTCCTAATTAGTGCAACCAATTAGGTAAACAGTTATAGTTAACAAATAGCAAGTTCCCATGCAACTAATTAGGTAAATAATAATAATTATTCAAGTTACCATGTAATAGTTAATTTTTAATTTGTTTATATTTATAAAAAATTAATAAATAACTCAGGCCCATCGGGCCCGCCTGGTAGCCAGTGGGCCAGCCCGAGCCCAGCCCACATATATAACGGGCTGGGTTTCGGCCTGGTACCTAACGGGCCTGGGCCTAAAATCATGGCCCAAACCCGGCCCATGTCGGGCCGGGTCGGCTTGGCCCGTTGGGCCGCCGGGCTGGTTGCCCACTCCTTTTTTGTATGTTATTTTCATATAATGAGAAGGGAACACGATCTCCCCATTGGGAATCGTTGGAATAGAAGAAACAGCAACCTCATTCACTTCTATAGAAAAGAAAGTCTAAATATCACAAACCACATGATACGAAGAACCCAAAAAAAACTGCCAAAATCTCATATTTCGCACCTACCACAAAAATATCATTCAAACTCAAATCATTATTCTTATAGATTAACAAATTGGCAGAGATGGACAAAATATCAAAATCCTATGTCACAGGGACTCTCCAACTAGGTGCGTCGCACCCGCACCTGATGCGGTCAACCTGACCCTGGGTGCAGTCAACGCACCCAGGGTCATTTCTGTCCAACTTTTGGACTTTATATATATATATATATATATATATATATATATATATATATATATATATATATATATATATATATATATATATATACCCGCACCCAAGTTTTTTGAAAGTGCTGCACACCCGCACCCACACCCATGTGACATAGTCAAAAACATAAAGAATAAAAAAGACCCTAAGCAATGCATGAGAAAACAATCCTTGATGGGTATCATCAACCGTGGAGAGAGAGAGAGAGAGAGAGAGAGAGAGAGAGAGAGAGAGAGAGAGAGAGAGAGAGAGAGTTAATGGAAGGCTATGTCACATAGGTGCAGGTGTGAAGGGTGCAACACTGCAATTTTAAAAAACTTGGGTGCGGGGGTGCAGATTTATAAATATAAATATAAATATTTATATTTATATATTTACATGCATATGTATATATATATATGTGTGTGTGTGTGTAATATAGATAAAGTTGGACTTGGTTAGGGTTAATGGTGTCCAAATTCGAACAAAAATGGACCCCAATAAGGTTGACCACACTTGATATTACAAAAGGTGTCCTAGTGTCCACCTGCACCAATGCCAGTGGGACATGGGTGTGTTGCCCTTTGAGAAGTATCCATGTTACATAGATGGAAGGCCAAAGGTGGCATTGGGGAGAGGAAGAGATGCCAAAGGTGATGTTGGCAGAGAGAGAGAGAGAGAGAGAGAGAGAGAGAGAGAGAGAGAGAGAGAGAGAGAGAGAGAGGCATTAAATACCATTGGCAGGAATAGGATTTGCAAGTGTGAGGGTACATGAAAGGTCATGTGACTTTTGAGAGAGAGAGAGAGAGCAAGGGAGAGTTTAATGGGGAAAACCGAATAAATATGGCATGGGTTTATTGTGTAAGAGAGAGTGCTTTAATTAGGGAAGGTAAACATGTATTATGTAGCACTTAAGGAGTGTTGAAATTCACTAAATTCCTATTGATTGAGAAGTTGTTCGTTCATTTTGAAGTTTGGGCATCTTCCCAAAGATTGGGCTATATATATATATATATATGATGGTTCTGTTACCATGATACAATACAGTGTTACACACTCTTGTTTGTATAAATCTAACCACCAAATGGTAAATTTAACCGTACAGATGCATTTAGAATGGTTTATTTACTATGTTAGAAGGTTTTATCATGTCTAATATATCATTTAATCATATTTTTGAGACACTGAAAATCAACTCCTCACAATTCATGAAAATAAGGAGAAATGATATAAAACATCATATTTCAGTCAACTTTAACACATGGAAATAGTAAACAGAACATGTTAAACATGAGCCAAGGGTTAGCTTTTGCATTTGGAGCTTAGATCTATGAAAATAAAGTGTAAAAACATAGAAGCACCTATATATATATGTATATATATATGCTACAATTGATTGTACCTACAATTGAGTTGGAATCTCATGATGCTAGTTGTTTTGACTCAATCTAACCTCGTAGATTTAGTAGAAATCGAATCTTGGATCATGTTTTTTCGACAAAAAACATGTTTTTATGAGTCGGAAAAAAATCCATACATTCATAACTGTTGATTTTTGGATTGTTGGTTCAAATCAAATCGGATGGCATCGAGCCGGAAAACATGTATACAGGTCGGATTCCAGCGATCTAAAAGCCGGTTCCCACTAAATAAAACATGTAGATGTGACCAAAAAACCAAAAAAAAGCGGAGCAATTGCTTTGCTAAGTTGATTGTATTTACAATCTACTGTGGCAAAGTTTAACCCAGCCTACCACGATTGTAGCAAATATAGATCCTATACACGTGCACACACACACACACACGTGTATGTATGTACATATGGATTTTGTATGCTGGATATTCTATACTCTGGTTCAACTCCTTTCCTGTAATTTTATTATGGGGATACGTTAGAAATGAAGTTATTGGCTTTACACATTTCTTATTAGTTTCATTCGAAGCATAACTCTTTGATGTTTGTCACGTGGAGCTCCTTTTTGGTGGAATTTGTTCACTGGTAGGACGAATACTGTGCTATGTTTTCCTTGAATCTTGTTTTAAGAATGTCACGTTCTGCTCCAGGAAAGAAATCTCTGAGCTTCAAAACAAGGAAATGGAGATGAAAAAGGCAGCCGCTAGAGGCAGCAAAGCTGAACAGAAGGCCAGGAAGAAGCAGGTAGAGGAGGAGATTTCTAGACTTTCTTCAAAACTCAGTGCCAGGCACTCACAGGAACTTGCATCTTTGGGCTACAAAAGCAAGGAAGGTACTGAGACCAGCAGCATTGACAGTCTGGTGAGGGCCATAGCAGGTGTTTCTGTCAATAATAGTCATGCTGATTCTGCCAAACCTAGCAAGACTTTAAGGCGGAAAGAGAAAAGGGCCCAGCAAGAAGCAGCACGGGAGCAGCGAATACAAGAAGAGCAGAGCAACATTATCAGTGACCGGATGATTGAGAATGAAAAATTGGAGAAAAAACTCGAGCCGCTAGGCCTGACCACAAATGAAATCAAGCCAGATGGTCACTGCCTTTACCGAGCTGTGGAGGATCAACTCTCACTGCATGGCAGTTCCTTCAGATACACATACCAAGAACTTCGAGTAATGTCTGCAGCGTATATGAGGGAGCATGTGGCAGAGTTCCTCCCATTTTTCCTTTCGGAGAATAAGTTAGAAACAAGTTCTGAGGGTTCACTCTCTGAGAAATTTGACAAATACTGTACCGAAGTGGAGTCAACAGCAGCTTGGGGAGGGCAACTTGAACTCAGTGCGCTCATGCATTGTTTGAGAAAACACATCATCATATTTTCTGGGTCTTTTCCTGATGTTGAGATGGGAAGGGAGTATAAAACAGATGGGAGCGAGTCCTCTAACCCAAGCATCATGTTGTCATATCACAAGCATGCTTTCGGTCTCGGTGAGCACTATAATTCGGTTGTCCCCATCTCTATTGGATAAACTTAATTCCCTTGAACCATCGTCTTTCTTCTTCTCACATGTTATGTATTTTTGTTATATGTCATCCCATGAGCATATTTTTGGCATTCAGTGGGTCAAAAAAGAGATGTATGATGCTATATAAGGATTAAAATTGCATTAGACAATGTAGAAGTTTTGTAGCTTGCAAAAGGTCTATTTGCTTTCACATACTGTTTTTTGTTGCTTTTAGACAATCAGGTTTTATTAGGTTTGGTAGACCATGTGCCATAGCATGATCCATTTAAACAAGCATTCTATGAGTTGTATTCTTCTGTCTTATCATATGGGAATGCAAATTGATTTTTCTTGTGGGGTATGATTCAAATATGAAGTTTGCTTTAAGGAGCTTCTAGTGGAGAACAGATCCAGTGTTGCAGG
Source organism: Nuphar pumila (assembly GCF_984573655.1). Lineage (NCBI taxonomy): Eukaryota > Viridiplantae > Streptophyta > Magnoliopsida > Nymphaeales > Nymphaeaceae > Nuphar > Nuphar pumila. The sequence continues at coordinate 120,208,991 of NC_143256.1, read as the reverse complement.
CCTGATTAATGTCAAATTCTTCGAGTCACTGAACATAACATCAATTTCTCTAAAACACTGGTATGTTCACATTTTTAGGAAGACAATTGTTATTACTTATAGCGATACAAGCTATTTTTGAAATTCAATTTTTTTAGCGATTTCAAATTAAAATCATTGTTAATTTTATCATTTTTTAAATCACTGATCTGTGCAATGCCTAGGAAAAAAGACGTTTTTAACAATGACTACGGATACAGTAGGACTGGGAAACTGAGGCAAGTTGCTCATGGCCTGGCTCATGTTTGGCTCGTAAACAGATCATTCGAACTGGGCGTGAAAGCCAAACTTGAACAAAAAGTTTGCGTCTCAGCTGGGCTTGTGTAGGTTCGTTAACTAGTAATAAATATAGTTTACATATGGTTCATATCATAGTGTTTGTGTCCAATATCTTGGAAGCAACAGGACAGTTCAAATCCTATTGCTTACAACTTTGAAACAGTGTATTTATTTTGTAAATGAGCCAGTTTGATTTGGCTTGGTGGGTTTAGAGTCCAATTCCACAGTTTCAGCATGACTTTTTTTTGGTAAACGAGCCAGCTCATGCTTGGCTCAGTTAGCTCTGGCTTGCCATGAGTACCAGCTTGGCTTAGCTCGCGACAAGAATGAACTGAGCATGAGTGTCCTCTGGTTTGGCTCCTTTACCAGCCTGCAAGCCTGAGCTTGGCTTGGTTCTCCGCAAGAATGAGCCATGGAATTCGGCTTGTTTACCATCCCTAGTACACGGGGTGCAGGGAGGACACTTGCGCTTTGGGGGCCCGAGTATCTTTCGGATTTCTCATGGATCATGCCTCCTAGTATTAAGGTTTCTCCTTCATGTGCTATCCTCCTAGTATGAAGGAGTAATAGCAAGAAGTATGATACTTGCAGTCCAAGAGATGTTCTTCGTTGTTAGGTCTTACGAGCCCACATTTCCTACATGCGAATAAGTGCTTGTTTACAGATAATCTGCTCATCATAGAGCTAAAGCCATAAACCATTCAACCAATTTCTGTGCACTAATTTGTGAGCGCGCTGACCCAGTTCCTGAAGAATGCCAGAGCTAGAACAAAGTTCCCCATTTTGTGAAACCTCAATGGTTGAACTCGGTCACTTCGTCAAGCTCTTGTAGTGGAGTGTAGATGATCACTCTATGCTTGTCATCTACTCTTGATCCTTGCATAATATATACCCTGAAAACAGATACCCCTAGGATATCACATTGAACAATTTAGCCAACTCTGCATCATTCACCTTTGTATATCTTGCAAGCATTATACCCCAAGATGAAACATTCTTCCATGGCATTTGATCAATCACAAATCATGCCCTCTTCCGATCATGGTAAGCAATTAAGCAACAAGATCAGCACTTTAAGATTCAGCTTTTAAGCCAACATTTCATCAATAATTGGCAAGTCAAGTTTTTGGGCAAATCTTGATCATAGCCCTTCTATGTATTTGTCAAGTGTATCCATTTAGATTATGCCCTTCTATAATTTTTGTCAATAAGTTTGTTTGCATGATCTAGTGAAAAAATAAAGCCCAACTCTCACCTGCATATCATAACATGAAAAGAGATAGGAGATTTTCAATAATAAATCAAATAATATACAATCGTCTTGATCCTTCTGATCCCAGATTATGGTTCAAAACTACAGAACAATGCTATGCATGTACATAGAGGTTAGTTCTTTTTTTTTTGGATTTATAACCCGAAGAAACTGCACCAAGCAAGAAGACCTAGTCGTGCTGGCTCAGCCTGCCATACCTACGGTCGTCGTGCTGGCAGAGTAAAACTTTGAGGCTACAACCCCTGCTCCCGGGGCTTATGCTACTAGTTGGCTTGCGCAGAGGGGTGACGCCCATGAAAATCAAACCCTGACTGCAGGTCTAGCAGCCATGGCCCCAACCCACTATGCCAACCCCCCTTTCGGCACATGGGAGATAGTTGGTTGCACCAATTTCTAATTTTCCTCATATGTGGGTGATACTGTCATGATTGAGATGTACATTAAGGTTGTAAATGATAGCTGTAACTTTCTTGTTACTATATTTTATCTTTCCTAGTATTTTTATTATCTGATTGGGAAGTTAGGACAATTAGAGACAGTGGCGTAGCTAGGATTCATGTGAGGGGGGGGGGGGGGGGGCAAACAGGGGTGTAGCAAAAAAAAATTTTATTTGTGTGATAGTCGGGGGTTTGGGGGGCAGCGCCCCGAAAAATTTTTTTTGAGATAAAATAAAAAATGGCTACAATTATTAATAAAAATCTATTTCATATAGACAAATCAAACTGTTTGCTGCAGTCAGGGCTGGGCTACAAAAATGGATAAAAATCTATTTCATATGGAATCAGGGCTGGGCTAGGACTGGGCTTTTAAAAAAAATTTTAACTGTTTCGGGATTGATTAGAGAGGCAAGAATCTCCCTAGATATGATCATATTGGCAGATTAGTAAGGAGTTACTATTTTTGTGAGCTCTACCACCAGTAGTGGGCACTACAGGAAATACGGGTTTTGCTGGCGCACCTCGGAGGTGTAAAAGAGTTTTTACTGGCGCAGAAATCAACTATGCCAGTGAAAAAGTTTCTCTGGCACAGAAAATAGAGAGCCATTGAAAAGAGTTTTTGCTGGCGCAAATTACTTGGAGCTAGGAAAAATTTGGTTTCGCTGGCGCAGCTCCAGCTTGCACCATTTCTTACATGCAAGCGTGCGGAAGGAGATCAGTAGGACTACTGATATTAAGGTTTTTGGTTGGGTTCCTTTGGGCGTTATGAATCTTCTCTCATCTCTTTGCTAAATTGGGTTGATACTTAGGATTTTTTTATTTATTTAGATTTTTGATTGTTTGCTGCTTTTGGATTTTCTGACTTTGGGACTTTTGAATTCTCTACTAAAATGAATTTTCTGTTTTTTTTTTTAATGATTTTATCTCTGATGGTGCATTGCTGTATTTGTGGTCCGCTAGTGGGTTACGACCACATCACTACATGAGGCTTGGCGAAATGACCTCTTCTGTTAGTGTCCTGGTGATATCATTTTAGTCTATCTGATTTAGACTTTCAGAGTTTGCTTGCCTGTTCGGCTATTTTCTATCAGCCTTTGACTTACGTAGATATGATATTGTTATAATGCTAGTTGTGAGTTGTTCACAAGCTGTCTTGTTGTTCACTTTATTGTTATTGGAATTCATGTGATGACTAATGACTATTGACTAAGTTAGTAGTTACCTTGAATCATGTTGTATAGTTCTGTTTTTTAGGAGAATATAGTTATTTATTCTTGAATGATGAGTTAGAATTTATCATTTATGTAATGACTATACATGATATTTCTGGTGCATATTTGCGCCAGCAAAAAATTGTATTTCCTGGCAGTGTAAAGTTGCGTCAGGAAACACATTACTGATGATACCTTTTTTGGTGCTACGGCTGTCGTATTCTTGCACCAACAAAGGTTTTTAGTGGCCTTATTAGTGCACTAATAAGCCCATATTTCTTAGTGTGCATGTATAGATTTGAATGTACCTTCATATTTGAATTTAAGTAAAAGGAAGATTTTCACTCCATTCATCATACATTCTCTATCTTTTATCGTCTTTTACTTTGGTTCTGCTCTTATCATGGTATCAGAGCAAGATACTTGAGACAATTAACCATGGCTTACAGTCAATCCAATATCACACCGCCATCGGATTCTAATATCAACAATCCTGATCCAGCTAGCAGCCCATATTATCTTCACCATTTGGACAACCCTAGTGCAACTCTGGTGTCGCAGCCCCTCATGGGAGACAACCACTCGATACGGAAGAGAGCAATGTCCATGGCCTAGAGTGCCAAAAATAAAATGGTGTTTGTTGATGGGTCACTCACAAAACCTGCTTAACATCCTTCATTGGTTACCTCGTGGGAAGGATCCAATAACCTGGTGCTGTCATGGATCCTCAATTCGTTCCACAAGGACCTAATCGACAGTGTAATCTATGAAAGCACGACAATTGAGGTATGGTTTAACTTGAGTGAAAGATTTAGTCAATCTAACACTCTTCACATATACCAAATTCAACAAGAGATTATAAATCTCAAACTATTGCACTCTTCTGTTGGTATTTACTTAACCAAACTCAAAGGGTTGTGGGATGAGTTAAGCTCTTATATAGCATTGCCTATTAGCATAAACAACGTGATAACACTACTTACCAGATGCTGCTATGGTCGATCCAATTGAACCTTTGGTAAAGCTGAGTTGTCAGTGTTCTTCTCAGCCAATCGATACCCTCAATGAACCCAGACTGCCAAGTTGAAAGGCGAGCAAGACCCTAGAACCCAGAGACTAAGAATGAAACCCAATAACCACATATGAACTCATCAAGCATCTATGGAGGTCTCCTTAGTGGGAGATGAGTGTGGGTTACATGCATCCTATGTCACATGGGTGCGGGTGCGGGGATTCGGCACTTCCAAAAAACCCGGGTGCGGGGGTGCGGCAGGGGCAAAAATGTAATATATATATATATATATATATATATATATATATATATATATATATATATATATATATATATATAAAGGGGTCGCTGTTCCCCCCCCCCCCCCAGGTTTTTCTGCTGACAGCAGCTGTCTGTCAGCAGTTGACAGCTGCTGTCAGCAGACTTTTTTAAAAAAAAAAAAAATCGCTGTTTCTCTCTGCTGACAGTTGAATTTTTTTTAAAACAAACTGACAACAGTTGTCAGCCCTGACAGATAGCTGCTGTCAGCAGAATTTTTTTTTTAAAAAAATCGCAGCCCATTTCATAGGGCAAATTTTAAAAAAATAAAAATAAAAAAAGGACCTAAATGATCCTGGGTGCGGTCAACGCACCCAGGATCGGGTTGACCGCACCCGGTGCCGCATCCGCACTCACACGCGCACCCGCGTCGAGTCGCGTTGACGCGGGTGCAGCACTCTGCTAGCCGAATCCCTGTGACATAGCATGCATCACATAAATGCATATTGAATGTGAACCTTTCTCATTCTCATAACAAACCTCACTCTTATGATGTCCCTTGGTGTGCCCGTGTCAAACCGGGTCACATCCGGTTGGATGCATATTGAATGTGAACATTTCTCATTCTCATAACAAACCTCACTCTTATGATGTCCCTTGGTGTGCCCGTGTCAAACCGGGTCACATCCGGTTGGACTTGATCCAAAAGTTCAACATTCTCCCACTGGACCTATTGACACAAAAAAACACATAATCGTGGTTCTTTACCGTTATCTTGATTCAATTTTTATGTGAGATCATATGTTATACTGAATCACAATAATGAATCATACGAGTCATGAAGATGAACACCTCTTTATGAGATGACAATTTCATGCACTACAATATCATTCATTTTAAGTGTTTAGCATGTTAAGATTACCTTTATGAATAAGTTGGTCTTTGACCCATTCTATTGATCATTTTAATGTTATTATGTTACTCTCTCTTCTCAAAATGAGAGACATTTTATACATAATCAATAATGCACAATATCATAGAAAGTAAATTTAGTTTCATAAATGTGATTATATAAAATCATAATATATTATGTTATATCAAAGGGAATCAAATAGACCCATCCTCATTACATGTTGAGAATACAATATCGATGCTAGCCCTTTAGTAAGATGATCCACAATCATTTATTTTGTACTAATTGTATCAATATGCAATAAATGATTATTTATTTTTTCTTTAATAACATTTTTTTTAAACTCTATGTGTTTATACGAAGTGAAGCTCATGTTGTTATTTAAGAAAGAGACAACAACTTCATTATCACAAAAGATCTTCAATGGCCTCTCAATAAAATTAACGATACTAAGATCCATAATGGAGTTTCTGATCTATATGGCCTGAGACAAAGTTTTGTATAGAGCAATAAATTTTGCCTCCATGGTGTGAGCTACAGTTGTAGACTTTTTTCTGCTTCTCCATGAGGTGAGACCACCTGCCAATAGAAAGATGTATCCAGTAGTAGATTTTCTATTGTCGAGACATCCTCCTAAGTCTGCATCATAGTATCCAACGATTTCTAAATAATCAATCCTTCTGTAGGTTAACACATAAACTTTCGTTTCTTGTAAATAACACTTGACCTTCTTCACAACTTTCTAATATGCAATATCTGGATTAGACTGATATCTACCAAATATTCTAACACTAAATGCGATGTCTAGTCGTGTGCAAGTCTGCATATATTGTAAACTCCTAATTGTCGAAGCATACAAGACTTTTGCCATCTGAGCCTTTTGATTATCATATTGAGGATAATTCTTTAGACTCATTTTATCCCTTTTTACTATGTGTGCCAAACCAGGAAAGCAATTCTCTATCTTATATCTTTTATGAATTTTAAGAATATAGGATCTCTGAGAGAAATTGAGTACACCCTTAGTTCTATCATGACAGATCTCAATTCTAAGAAAATACCCATGTGATTCATATCAAAATGAGAAAAAAAAAATCTTTTATCTTATGTACACGATTCAAATAATTAGTTGCAAAACAAATATCATCAATATACAAAACCAAAATTATGAACTTGTTCCCACTAGCCTTAAGATATATACACTCATCAACAACGTTTTCAGTGAATTAAAAATTCAAAATCACCTGATTGAATTTTTTATATCACTAGTGGGAGACTTGTTTAAGTCTATAGATTGATTTCTTCAATTTGCAAACTAATTTGTTTGAATCATTTACATTAAAACCAAGAGATTGTTGCATATATACATCCTCTTTGAGATCTTCATTCAGGAAAGTCATTTTCACGTTCATTTGATATAACTCCAATTCAAAATGAGCTACGTGGGCCATGATTATTCTCAACGATTCTTTACTTGAGTCAAGAAAAAAGGTTTCATTATCATCGTTGCCCTTTATTTGAGTGAAGCCCTTTACAACTAGCCTAACCTTGTACTTCTTCACCATTCTTTTAGAGTCTATTTTTTTCTTAAAGATCTATTATAATCAACGAATATAACTCTATCAGGTCGAGGTACTAGATGCCACACTTAGTTCTTTGCCATAGAGTGCAACTCTTCTTTCATGACATTGATTCAATGTGTCAATTTATTACTTTTAATGGCTTCTGCAAAGGTTAAGGGATCATCATCAATATCTATGAAATCATTGGATTTTTGCAAATATATTACATAGTCATGATGAATAGCAGCTTTTCTGACCCTTGTGGACCTCTATACAGGAGCTATAGGTCATTCAAAATGAACCTTTGGATCTTATTATTATTGTTTATCCTCATCAACAACTTGTTCTACTTGAGATTGATCGTCATTGATTGTATTTTTTCTAATATTATCCAAAGTGACTATGATAAAAAAACTGAGGCTTTTTTCTTCGTAGATATGGAAATTGAACCCTGCAATTTCTCAAATACATGACTTTGAGGTGCATCTATCTCAATAAAAATATTTTCAAGAAATTTTGTTTTATCTGTTTTCACTATTTGTGGTGTATGAGATGGACAATAAAATCTAAGGCGCTTTGATTTTTCGCGATAACGAATGAAAAATCCACTCGTTGTCCTAGGATCAAAGGATTTTATATATTGGTTATACAATTTAGTTTTAGTCGGACAATCCTATATGCGCATATAAGATAAAGAAGATTTTCTACCTGTTCATAACTCATAAGGAGTCTTTTAAACAACTTTAGTAGGAACCTTATTTAATATGTGTATAACTATCTTTGTGGGTAATGGATTGTTTCTAATCAGATAGGAAGTAGTTCCACAAAGAGATCCTTACGGAACTACTTCCTATCTGATTAGAAACAATCCATTACCCAACTTGTTTGTTTGTGTCTTGGTCTAGAACCAACTCTACATGACTAGGTTTGGCCTACTCTGCAAATGTTTTGTTCTTACATTCAAATGGGCTTGACCAGGTCTCTTTCGACCATTCAAAACTTAATCAACCTTACATCACTGACATCAACTGATACTGGTCCAAATACTCTTGGATAGGAGTTCATGATCAGACATATTGCTGGTTGCAACTACAAAAAAGAATTCATGGGAAGTCATGCATTGATTTTGTTGAAATGTAGCATGACCAGATTTGGCCCTACCGATAGGGATGCAAATGGTTCCAATTTGATCGGATCCAAAACAGCCAAAAATTGCAAAAACTTCGTCTTGGATCCGACCCATTTGCATCCCTACTACAGGTTATAGGATAGGATGATCTAGGCTTACGAGACCCACATTGGTAGCTGTAGCATTGACTCCCATAGTGAAGATGATGAATCTCATTGAAGCTGTTGATAATGAAATGTAACTCACAACTGCTATGATGTGGAAATTACTGCCTTACAATAATGTCTGATATACACAGTTTGTTCAATGAAGTACAAAACATTTGGCATCCAAGGTGAACCTGCTAAATACTGACCAAGTCAGTGGAGATTGAGTTCTCTTCTGGTTAGGTATGACTAAGTTGCAGTAATAATTTGTGCCTCATAAATAGCTCTCACAGGCCATGTGAAGCCAACTGCAGACTTTAGGTAGGCTTACTCCAATGTGGACATCTATCTACTTCATATTGACATGGGTAATTCATGTATAGGCCCACCAGACCACTTGAAACTAAACGTTTTAAGCTGAAAACGATTTGGAGTTAAGGACCTAATCCACCACATTTGACACGGCATTGAATCTTAGATAGATGCAGACCCATAAGGGGTCAAGGTTGGCTTAAATTATGTTCATATGCTTTCTAATTTCCTAAATGTCATAACCATCGTGTAATGCCATGCATGCGCCAAAGGTAGGAAATATACACTATTTCAGGTCATTGGTCAAAAATCCTTTTGAAAAGATAAGTTTTTTTAAAGATTGTTTCTTATCTTCCAAAATTGATGTCTACTTTGTTATCGATCGAGCTAACAAAGTCGCAGCCCAATTTTGACCAATCATATTCTAAGGATTTTCGTCTAAATGTCTGTTTTCTTGAAACAATAATGCCTTTTATCCAAATCTATTAGATCTTTATCAAAGACATTTTTGGCATGTTTTCAAGCTTTTCACCGAAATGAAGTGTTAAAGAGGACATAAAAAATCACATTTTTTCATAAAAAATACACGATCCAATGGTTGATTCCTAGCAAATTCATCCTGCCAAGCACATCCACATGGTTGAATTTGCAAACAAAAGTATTGAAAATGTCCATATTTTTAATTCTCATATTTCAGTCAAAATATTTTAGTGATATATATATATATATATATATATATATATATATATATATATATATATATATATATATATGCCCAACCTGTTGGTGTATCATGTTGAGATCAACATTCTACATTTTTTTGATAGTCAAAGGGAAAACCCCACTATCACCATCCGCAAATTGGCTGGCCTCCATTTGGTAAAACCCTTGAAGTCCCATCGAGAAGTACATTCAACTTCAACCTTGCAGAAAGGGACCCACACGAACTTGTGACGTTTTGTCACTATAAAAAACTTAAGTTTTACTAATGCAGCATTTGCGTTGGTAAAACCTTTTACTGGTGCAACAACTTTGCCAGTAGGTGCGCCAGTAAAAGCCTCACTAGTAGAGCTTTTTCTGGCGCAATTTACATTCGCCAGTAAATTACAATTTTATTGGCGCAACTTTTGCACCAGCGAAACTAGTTTTCACTAGCTCAAACAAGAGCTAGTGAAACCTTTTTACGGGCACAATATAAGCACCAGTAAAGATGGCAAATAGAAAAATGCCTTGTGCCAAGAAAATACCTTTACTGGTGCAGTATTAGCGCCCGTAAAAACTTTACTGATACAGTTACATAGTGCTTCGGTAAAAGTGATAAACATAAAAAAAATTTATATAAAAATAAGGCACGCCTTACCACATTATCATTATCAACACATTGGCTCTAAGCCATGCTTGACTTTTCTTTGAAAAGATCAATAAGACTTATAAGTGGTGGTGATGATTTTAAAAACAATAATTTTTAAATCAAGAACTGCGCACCAAATAATAATTTAAAATCTAGTTCTTGCATTCGTTGCAAAGTAACAAGTCGGATCGTCTCCACAGAGAACATAATTTAGGCAAAAAATAACTCACTGAGCTTAACTTTATTAATAATTGAGAAAATAAAATTACACTATTTCTTAATTACAAGCTAATACAAATAAAAAAGAAAAAAATAATAATAAAAATCCTAATTATGCTCGGCCCTCAAATAAATTCTAGGGAGCTTTAAGAGAATAGTCTGACACGTCACCTTAGCCCACCCTCTTCCTTATGCTGGCACAATAGGGACCTGTAATATATAAAAATAAAAAGCCAAGGGAACTACTACCCAAAGGGTTTACAAAATTAATAAAACTATGTTAAGGGAAACAAATACAAGGTTTACAAAATTTTGGAAAACTAAATTAAAAAGGGACCTTCCCTATTCTAAACAATTACTCAGGTATATGCAACTAAATAAGAGATGATAAACAATTAGTTAAATAGACTAAATTAAAAGAGAACTAAATTAAAGAGACAATAAAAATTAATCAACTAAACTACGAAACAAACTACAATTACCAATTGATAGGAAAATCGATTATTCTAATTTAAAACTAAACTATCTAAATTATCTAACTTAACTAGATGCAATTAATTAGTAAAAATGTGAATAACTACTTTATGTTGAAATTAACAAGAATCAAAACTACTACTAACTACCTAAGTTAACTAATCAAGAAACAAGAAATAGCTAACTAATTTACTAACCAACTAATTACCAAGGAAGACTAACCGACTAACAAGAATCAAAACTAACTAACATACTAAATAAAAGGAAATAATAACAAACTAATTAACTAAGCTTTCTGTACTCAAATACACATCTAACTTTAACCATCTGGAAATAAAGAATAAAAACTATACTAAGTATCTACTCTAATTAAATAATCAAATGAATTAAAACTAAAGAAAACAAGAATCGGCTATAACAATTTTAACTATTCTATGCAAAGCAAAGTCAAACCTTAATTCAAACTAATTAACATGAATCAATTAAAACTAACTTACTAAAGTAAACTATTCTTCTACAACAAAACATGATAAAAAAAGTAATGAAAACTATTCTAAAAAAAACTCGATAATTGAAATAAAAAAAATCAACTAATCTATTTTAGTCTAGTCTAATTTAAACAACTAATCTAATTTATTCTAATACACTTAAACTCACTAAGTCTGATTTAATTACTGTAGAAACAGAAATAAACATGAATTATAATTGCAAAATAAATGAAAATTAATCACTATCTAAATTTGGCTATTAATTAAGAATTCAATTAAAAAATGATAATTATATAAAACATCTATTTTCTAATCTAATTAATTTAATCAACATGCTAGAAGTGAACTAATGTGATTAACAACTGATAAATACATAAATTAAATCTAATTTACTCGACTTAATTAAAAGAAGTAATTAATTAATCTACTTATTCTACTGATTTCTAATTTAAACAAATAATTGAAGAAAAAATAATTAAAACAATTAAAAAAAATCAAGAACATGAATTAAACAATAACTAAACTAATCTAATATTGAAAATATGCAAGAACTACTCAGATCTAATCACAAAAAAATAAAAATAAATAAAAAAGATTTACAAAAACCCTTAATCGACTATTTTATTTTAATACAAAAAATAAAGAACATGATCTAAATTAAATCTAACCTAAATTTGAACCTAATTGAACTAAAAACCATTAAAATATTGAAAATATCCTAATTTAAACCTAACAATTTCAAGGAAAATAATAAAATATGCTGATAAACATTAAAAATTTTAAAAACCTAATTTTGCCTAATTTATTTTTTAGAAAAACCTATATCTAAAAATCAAGGAACTTAGATCTGATCTAAATCTACTCTAAGCTTAATCTAATCAAAGCAAAATTAAAAATATACTATGCTATGAATTTATACATACAAATTTTACAGACCAGAACTTTCTCGACATGCCTTTTCTGTTAAGTTCTTTGACCTAGACGACTTAAGACTCAAACAAAACACTACCAAGAAAATGATCAGACCACATAAACATATTCTAGACACTAAATAACACCTAATATAAAAAACTCAAAACAAAAACAAAAAAGAAAAGCGGTCAAGATTGAGTTCTTTATACAAAATAAGGCTTTAAAGACCGAAAAGTAAAATCAGGGAGGAAGGCACACCTCAAGGGCTGCTCGACAAATGTGGGGGTAGAAGAGAACGGACTTACATCTTGGTTTTCATACCCCAAGCATCCTTTTTATCGCGGAAATCTTTTTTTGACTGCAGTAGATTGGAGACTGAGTTAACAAAGAGGGAGATCGATGGTGGAGAAAAGAGATCAGTCAGTTGTAAAGGGAGAGTTTTCACAATCGTCCGATCATGAAGGTAGATAGTGATTCACACCAAATTTGCATTAAAGCCTCTAGTCGTGTATACATGCAACAAAAACAAAACCAAAACAACAAAAAAAAATACAAAAATAATGGAGAGGAAGAAGATCAAAAATCGTAGGCGAGGAAGAACAAGAGGGAAGAAAAAGAAGTTAGAAAGCAAAACAGAAGAAAGGGTTTGAGAGAGAGGGTGACATGAAACCCTAAGGTAAAAAAATTAACAATGGCTGAAAATTTCCCTTTTATAAAAATAATTTCTAAAAATTATAAAATAGGTTCCGATTTTAACTTTTTCCAAAATAGTACTCGAAACCTTTTAAAATTGCTAAAAAATGCTTTTGTTATTTTTAAAAAGGATTTTTCTAAAAGTATTCATGTGTGGATCTTGAATTTGGGTTTAAGAAGACATGTGGACCAGATCCCAATGCTACTTGCAATATTTTGGATTGGATTTGGATCTGATTCGCATAAGTACGAACCTAATTTCTCAAAAAATGCTCTAACTTCCTCATTTTAACTCTAATTCTGATGAAATTTGAACTATAGCTTTTTCACACCTAAAACAACATAAACATGAGTTTTTATCCTTGAAAATATATATAAATATATAAATTATTATTAAAAAAGATGTGTATTTCATGCATCATCAAATGCCCCCATGCTTGAATGTTTGCTAATCCCGAGCAAACTAAATCTAAACTACTATGCTAAGAAACAAGAAATAAATGATGCATGAATTCAAAAACAAATAATAAATAAATTTTAAATCACTTTCGTAGAAATCACGGTTGCATTTGGTGCATGAAACAAGCCATTTAAACCCCTGGGTTATCCCAGTAGACGAGTAAGGTCTCATGAGGGTTTGCAGTGATGCTACCCACAAACATCTCTGTCACGCATAAGTATAATTTTTTTAAAAAGCATTAGGCAATTAAGAAATTTGTTTAAACAGATATTTCATGCAATTACATTCTCATAATATATTTAGAGTTTACATGCCTCCATAGTAGAAAAACTATTTCTTTCACTTTTCTAAAAATTGCAATCATCTATGCTTTTTTCTCAGAAAATCAAGTATAATCATGTTATTGTTTATTTATCATCACTTGTATGTTTTTTGCACAGTTTTCTTTTCATAAGTATTTCTAAGCAATGAATTTTTTATCAACTTCTCATTCTTTTTTATTTTTTTAAAGTTAAACATTATATTAATTTTCAGGTTTTCGTGACCCATGTAGCGAGCTTTGGGTTAGTAACTCCCATGCCAGACGACCTTGGGGCACCAGATACAAAGTATCTCTCGAACTTAATTACTCAAGTCACTAGACCTTCAATTTTTCTAGTTTACGCATAACTTTCTTCTTATTGTGTGTAATGTCAACATCTATTAGGCTCTTTATAAAGTCCATGTAATAGGCTTTCAGGTCAGTGGCTCCCAAACTTGATGGCTCTAAGGCACCAAGTGTAAACACTCTTCAGGCTTTACTTGCTCGAACCAAATAGGCCACATATGTCGACTAGATAAAGAAGTGATTTCCTTCGTTATCCTTTTCAACATCGGAAGCAAATACTTCAACTTGTATCTAAGAACAGTTGCTAAGGGACAATCAAGATATCAAATAAATTAAACATATGCCTTTTTTTCTATGAAGCTCTTATTTCTTTATATTGTTCATTTGCTTAGTTTTTCAAAAACATACTGTGCATAGTCATATTTGTGATTAAAAAAAAACTCTAACATTCATATATAATCTTTTCTTTGAAATCCACATAAATAATCACTCCTAGGTTAGTTTCAGATTTTTTTTTCATGTGGAGCTTAAAATTCTCTAAAATGTCAGATTATGTAAAAACATTCATATATGCTTAAAACTTGTTTCTTAACATCCTAATTTTATGAGTTTTTATAAAAAACAGATACATGTACAAAAAAATTTTTGGGTGCGCATCTCATACCCTCCCCATGCTTGAATGACACTGTCCCTAGTGACACACAAAAATGCAACATGCAGATGCAAATACACACTTAAGAGCATGAAGAATTAAATATAGGAGAAAGGAAGGATACAACCTCATTATATGGAGAGCCTCTTGAGCTGATAGTTGTCGTGTCCTCGCACCACCATCACGCATATACAAATGCATGATTTTCTGCTGGTCTGGCAAATGATATGCTTCTGTAAAAGTGCCATGTGTCATGTAACCTAAAACTCATAACACTAAAGCACAAAAGATTAAAGCATAGATGCATGACAAAATAATCAAAAGAAAATAAAAAGCAAAGCAGAAAATGAAGAATAAATGAAAAATCAAATTCTACTCCTACTATGTACATATGGTACACGATTTCTGCTCAGATCCTATTCTTGTGCGAGATCCATGACCTCGCGTTTGCCTTCTTGTGAGACATTTGAAATGTAGGGCTTGAGTCTTTGCCCATTGACTTTGAGAACACCCTTTGTACGAGGGTCGTACAGGTCACAACACCATGCAGAAACACTCCCTCCACCCAATACAGTCTATCCCATTTCCATCTAAGTTTTCCTGAAAAGTGTTGGAGACGAGAGTTAAAAAGCCATACTTTTTGACCGGGCTCGATCTCTTTTATGATGATATGCTTATCATGAAATGCTTTGGTTCGAGCTTTATAAATCTTGGCACTCTCATATGCCTCGTTCCATAGTTCTTCAAGCTCACTCAACTGTAATCGCCACTCTTTACCAGCCCGAGTCATGTCAAAATTGAACTTTGTGATCGCCTAGTAGGCCCTATGTTCCAATTCTACAGGGAGGTGGCATGCTTTCCCAAATAGTAAGCGATATTGTGACATACCAATAGGGGTCTTGAAAGAAGTTTGGTAGGTTCACAATGCATCATCAAGTGGCTGGGACCAATCCTTTCGGTCTGGCCGAACTATTTTCTTAAGGATCCTCTTAATCTCCCTATTTGAAACCTCTACTTGTCCACTGGTCTAAGGATGATAAGGAGTGATAAACTTATGATGCACATAATACCTTCTCAAAAGAGAGGCAATATGCACATTTCTAAAGTGTTTTTCACCATCACTGACCATAGCCCGTGGCACCCCAAGCTGACTAAAGATATTGTGCTTAATAAACTTAAGCACTACTTTATGATCATTGGTCTTGGTTGCCACTGCCTCGACCCACTTGAAAACATAATCTACCACCACAAGAATATAAATATTGCCAAATGATGACGGGAATGAGCCTATAAAGTCAATACCCTAAATATCAAATACTTCAACTATGAGTATGAGGAGTAAGGACATCATGTCCCTCCAAGACATGTTTCATGACTGCTGACAATGAAGCCTAAAAAAATCATGGGCATCCTTGTGGAGGATAGGCCAATAAAATCCAGACTGCAAGACTTTGGCTGCAATTTTTCAACTACTAAAGTGGCCTCCACAAGCAGGAGTATAACAAAAATTCAGGATAGATTCATGTTCCTCTTCTGGGACACACCTCTGATTACCTGGTCCACACAATATTTGAATAATTCTGGGTCATCCCAGTAGTATGACCTAACCTGCGATAAGAAACGATCTCTCTTATGCTTACCCCAATGTGCAGGTAACTGTATGGTCACTAGATAATTCGCAATATCAACAAACCATGGTAATTGAAAAGATCCGACTGTCATAATATGCTCATCGAGAAAAAAATCACTGATTGACTTCCGATCTATCGTAGAATCCACAATCAGTCTGGAAAAATGGTTGGCTATTATATTTTCACTACCTTATCTCAAATCTCGAGATTAAATTCTTGTAGTATCAAGACCCACCGAATGAGTCATGGTTTATGTTTTTCTTGTTTAGCAAATACTTCAATGCCGCATGATCAGAATAAACAACCACTTTAGAGCCTAACGAATACGACCTAAATTTGTCCAATACAAAAACTACTATGAGCAACTCTTTCTCCATCGTAGTGTAATTCATTTGGGTATCAAAAAGGGTTCTGCTTGCGTAGTAAATCATATAGGGCTTTCTATCGATCCTCTCTCCTAAAATAGCTCATATGGCATAATCAGATGCATCACACATTATTTTAAAAGGGAGTGTCCAATCGGGGGACCTCAAAATCGGTGTAGTGGTCAAAGCTGCCTTAAGCGTGTCAAATGCTTCCCTGCACTCCTTATCAAAATCAAAGGGCTGGTTCTTAGCCAATAATGTGCACAATGATCATGAAATTTTACTGAAATCCTTAATGAACCGTCGATAAAATCTGGCATGCCCAAAAAATGATCGAACCTATCTCACAGTAGTAGGTGGAGTTAATCGTGAAATCGAATCCACCTTGGCTTGGTCTATCTCAATTCCTCTTTTAGATACAATGTGCCCAAGCACAATCCCTTCCTAAACCATAAAATGACTCTTTTTCCAACTGAGCACGAGATTTGTCTCCAAACAACGTTTGAGTACTCTTGTCAGCTTGTGAAGACAATAATCAAAAGAAGAGTCATACATTAAAAAATCATTCATAAAAAACTCCATCACGTCATCCACCATATCAGAGAAGATCACCATCATACACATCTAAAAAGTAGCTGGGGCATTGCAAAACCCAAAAGACATGCGTCGAAAGGCAAATGTGCCATAGAGACAAGTAAATGTAGTCTTTTCTTGGTTGTTAGGGTGCACAACTACTTGGTTGTACCCTGAATAGCCATTCAAGAAACAAAAGTATCTTTCTAAGATTTAATCAATGAAGGGCAATGAGAAGTAGTCCTTCCTCGTTGCTGCATTGAGCTTTTTGTAATCGATATAGACTCACCACCCTGTCGTGGTCCTCATAAGAATACTTTTCCCTTTCTCATTTTCAACAACTGTGAGTCCAGATTTCTTAGGGACTGCTTGAATTGGGCTCACCCAAGGACTATCGGAGATAGGGTAGATTATTCCTGCATCAAGCCACTTGAGCACTTCTTTCTTCACCACTTCCTTCATATTCGGGTTCAATCTCCTTTGCATGTCTCGCACATGTTTAAATCCTTCTCCACATTGAATCCTGTGCATGCAAAATGATGGATCAATCCTTCTGAGAGCATCTACCGCCTACCCTATTGCTGCTTTATGTTCTTGCAAAACATCTATTAATCTTTTTTATTGATCCTCAATGAGGTATGCAGAGATGATGACGGGCAACATGCAATTATCTCTAAGATATGCATATTTGAGTGAAACCGATAAGGGCTTCAACTCAAGCTCTGGGGGATACTCAATCGAAGACCGGGCTGAGTCTTGGCTAAAGCAAGGAGAGGCTCAAAACATCCTCTCCAGGGAAGGGTACTAGACACCACGGTAGACACATCTACAAAGTCTCTATCTATGTTATCTTCTACTGTATAATACATATCAAGTGGATCACTACATAACAACAAGTCTGAGTCTTCTTTCAGCAATTCTTGAGCAATATCTATATAGAAACAAGACTCATCAATGGCGTGTCCTATGACAACATTAAAGATATTCAGTCTCATATTCTTGTTGCCAACGGATAAGTCCATTGCTCCAGTACGACAATTAATACACGCATTGGCCGTTGCAAAAAATGGTCGGCCTAAAATAATCAGAGTGTGTTGATAGTCGGCCTCCACGTCCAAGATTATGAAGTCGACTGGAAAATAGAACTCATCGACCTTGATTAGCATGTTCTCTAGGATTCTTCCTGAAACCTTGACAGAACAATTTGCTAGTTGTAGGGTCATAGGTGTCAGCTTCATTTCTCCTAACCCAAAAGAATCGTAGAAATATCCGGGTAAGATATTCATGCTAGCCCCTAGATCTAACAATGTTCGCTCGATTTTGATATTTCCAATAACACATGAAATGATCTGGGCACCATGATCTTTGAGCTTGGGTGGAGTTTGGTGCTAAAGCACCGAACTCATCTGCTCGGTCAGGAGAACCTTGGTAGAAACTTTGCATCTAGATTTACGCTTTTGTGTGCAAAGCTCCTTCAGAAATTTGGCGTATGCCGAAACTTGCTGAATGACATCTAACAATGGAAGGTTAATCTGCACTCGCTTGAATACTTTAAGCATGTCTTGCATCTTCACCCCTTGCTTGCTAATGCCAACGAAAGATTCTAACACTTAAGGATAGGCTGGATTAGAGACATATGCTGGGGGTTACTCTTCCTGCTGAGGTGACTCACCTCTATCCTTTCTTTTATCGGGGGTAGACGACTGAGCTGAAGTAGAGGGCACGGTCTTGTTGGGCTCATCTATCGTCTGTCTCGGGGCTGCATGACACTCTCATCCACTCCTAAGAGCCATCATTGTCTTAGCCTGTGGTTGATGAAAATCTGTCATATGCAGGCCAAACATAGGATCCTTGCCCTTGGGGTTCATAATAGGTTAGTTGGGTAAATTACTCTAAGTTCTCCGCGTTAGGGCCTCTGCTAATTGTCCCATTTCATTCTCTCCCAGGTCTTATGGAATTGCTCAACCTCTAGCTCTGAGAAGCTAGTGATGACTCGCCTGAACTGGTTAGTACAACCTATGGGAAAATATTTCTTTAGAAACTCCTTCTGCATATGATCCCAGAACTCTATTTCTATAAAATCTAAGGACTTGAACAAATACTTGGCCTTGTCCTTCAATGAGAACAAGAAAATGGTTAATTTCAAAGCATCGTTCCCGAAATTTTGGATTTTCACGCTAGAACATATTTTGAGAAACTCATCAAGGTGCCTATAGGGATCTTCATGACTAAGGTCATAAAAAGATAATAACATTTGGATTACGCTGGTCTTAATCTCATATTTCGATGCACCTACATCTGATCTCCTGATGCAAAATGCCTGGGTGTATTCCGTGGGCACGAAGTACTCCCTCATAGGGTGTGTAGGAGCAACAAGTGCCATGCCACCCATTTCTCTTGGACCTCAAGAAAAATGAATTATTCTCTTGGGATCATTGACAAAGGGATGCAACAGGTTACTCAAAGTCCTACGCCCTTGCATACACTGGTGCCTGGACCAAGTATGTACACAAAACTAATCTAATAAAAAAAATCAAACTACGGTAAACAAACGAAAATGAACCTATATGTACTTACTATATTAAAACCTGAATCTATCTAACTATGTTAGAAACTAACTATACAGATATTAATAAAGCAAAAAAGTGAACTATTTGCCTTTCGCCGTTCCTCAACAATAATGCCAAAAATTTGGTGATGATTTTGAAAACAATAATTTTTAAATCAAGAACTGCGCACCAAATAATAATTTAAAATCTAGTTCTTGCACTCGTTGCAAAGTAGCAAGTCAAATCGTCTCCATAGGGAACAAAACTTAGGAAAAAATAACTCATTGAGCTTAACTTTATTAATAACTGAGAAAATAAAATTACACTATTTCTTAATTACAAGCTAATAGAAATAAAAAGGGAACAAAAATAATAAAAATTCTAATTATGCTCGAGCTCTCAAATGAATTCTAGGGAGCTTTAAGAGAATAGTCTGACACGTCCACCTTTACCTACCCTCCTCTTTATGCTGACACAATAGGGACCTGTAATATATAAAAATAAAAAGCCAAGGAAACTACTATCCAAAGGGTTTACAAAATTAATAAAACTATGTTAAGGGAACCAAATACAAGGTTTACAAAATTTTGGAAAACTAAATTAAAAAGGGACTTTCCCTATTCTAAACAATTACTCAGGTATATTAAACTAAATAAGAGATGATAAACAATTAGTTAAATAGACTAAATTAAAAGAGAACTAAACTAAAGAGAATAAAAATTAATCAACTAAACTACGAAACAAACTACAATTACCAACTGATAGGAAAATCGATTATTCTAATTTAAAACTAAACTATCTAAATTATCTAACTTAACTAGATGCAATTAATTAGTAAAAACGTGAATAACTACTTTATGCTGAAATTAACAAGAATCAAAACTACTACTAACTACCTAAGTTAACTAATCAAGAAACAAGAAATAGCTAACTAATTTACTAACCAACTAATTACCAAGGAAGTCTAACCGACTAACAAGAATCAAAACTAACTAACATACTAAATAAAAGGAAATAATAACAAACTAATTAACTAAGCTTTCTGTACTGAAATACACATCTAACTTTAACCATCTGGAAATAAAGAATAAAAAGTATACTATGTATCTACTCTAATTAAATAATCAAATGAATTAAAACTAAAGAAAACAAGAATCGGCTATAACAATTCTGACTATTCTATGCAAAGCAAAGTCAAACCTTAATTCAAACTAATTAACATGAATCAATTAAAACTAACTTACTAAAGTAAACTATTCTTCTACAACAAAACGTGAAAAAAAAAGTAATGAAAACTATTCTAAAAAAAAACTCGATAATTGAAATAAAAAAAAATCAACTAATCTATTTTAGTCTAGTCTAATTTAAACAACTAATCTAATTTATTCTAATACACTTAAACTCACTAAGACTTATTTAATTACTGTAAAAACAGAAATAAACGTGAATTATAATTGCAAAATAAATGAAAATTAATCACTATCTAAATTTGGCTATTAATTAAGAATTCAATTAAAAAATGATGATTATACAAAACATCTATTTTCTAATCTAATTAATTTAATCAACATACTAGAAGTGAACGAATGTGATTAACTACTGATAAATACATAAATTAAATCTAATTTACTCAACTTAATTAAAAGAATTAATTAGTTAATCTACTTATTCTACCGATTTCTAATTTAAACAAATAATTGAAGAAAAATTAGTTAAAGTAATTAAACAAAATCAAGAACATGAATTAAACAATAACTAAACTAATCTAATACTGAAAATATGCAAGGACTACTCATATCTAATCACAAAAATTAAAAAGAAATAAAAAAGATTTACAAAAAACCCTTAATCAACTATTTTATTTTAATCTAAATAATTAATCTAATAAATACCAAAAATAAAGAACACGATCTAAATTAAATCTAACCTAAATTTGAACCTAACTGAACGAAAAACCATAAAAATACTGAAAATATCTTAATTTAAACCTAACAATTTAAAAATAAAATAAAATATGTTGAAAACATTAAAAATTGACAAAACCTATTTTTTCCTAATTTATTTTTTAGAAAAACCTAAATTTAAAAATCAAGAAACTTAGATTTGATCTAAATCTACTCTAAACTTAATCTAATCAAAGCAAAATTAAAAATATACTATGCTACGAATCTATACATACAAATTTTACAAACCAAAACTTTTTCGATGGGCCTTTTTGGTTAAGTTCTTTGACCTAGACGACTCAAGACTCAAACGAAACACCACCATGAAAATGATCAGACTACATAAACGTATTATAGACACTAAATAACACCTAATACAAAAAATTCAAAACAAAACGAAAAAGAAAAGAGGCCAAGATTGAGTTCTTTATACAAAATAAAGGTTTAAAGACCGAAAAGTAGAGAGGGAGAGGAAAACCCAACTCAAGGGCTGCGTGACAAATGTAGGGCTAGAGGAGAGTGAACTTACACCTTAGTTTTCATACCACAAATATCATTTTTATCGCTGAAATCTATTTTTGACTGTTGAAGACCGAGTTGACGAAGAGGGAGATTGATGGTGGAGAAAAGAGATCGGTCAGTTCCAAAAGAAGAGTTTTCTCGACCGGCCAATCGTGAAGGTAGATGGTGATTTGCACCAAATCCGAGTTAAAGCCTCCAGCCGTGTATAACTTCAACAAAAAAACAACCAAAATAACGAAAAGAAACAAAAAAAACAGTAGTGGAAAAGAAGATTTAAAATCATAGGCAAAAAAGAACAAGGGAGAAAAAGAAGAAGTAAGAAAGCATAAAGGAAGAAAGAGTTTGGGAGAAAGGATGGCATGAAACCACAGAGGAAGACAATGAACAATGGCTGAAAAATTTTCTTTTATAAAAATAATTTTTAAAAATTATAAAATAGGTTCCTATTTTAACTATTTCCAAAATAGTACTCAAAACCTTCTAAAATTGCTAAAAAATGCCTGTGCCATTTTCAAAAAAGATTTTTCTAAAAGTATTCACGTGTGGATCTTGGATTTGGATTTAAGAGGACATGTAGACCAGATCTCAATGCTACTTGCACAATTTTGGATTGGATCTGAATCCAGTTCGCAGCGGTATAAACCTGATTTATAAGAAAATGCTCTAACTTTCTTGTTTTAACTCCGATTCTGATGAAATTCGAACCATAGCTCATTCGTATTTAAAACAACATAAACATGAGTTTTTATCCTTAAAAATACATATAAATGCATAAATTATTAATAAAAAAGATATGCATTTTATGCATCATCAAGTGGTCTTCCCACAAACTCTTTTTTTCTTTTTTTTTTTTAGGAAAAAAGTCACCCACAAAATTCGAACAGCAGACCTTACGCATATGATCAACCTTTAATGTTAGCCAATAATCACTCAAGACTCTTTATTCATATTTTTTTATATTTACACTGAGAAACCACCCTTAGGATCATAGACCTAACTTGGTAAAGATGTTACCAACCTTTAATGTTAGCCATAACTGTAGGAATGTGATCTACATGCTTGGTTTTATATGATCATTATTATCTTATTTATTGGGTTAACAACATTAGCATTATCAGCACATTGACTCTAAGCCATGCTTGTCTTATGAGTGGTCTTCCCAGACTCTTTTTTTCTTTTCTTTTGTAGGGAAAGGGTCACCCACAAAATTCGAACAGTAGACGTTAGGCATATCAACCTTTAATGTTAGCCAATAACCACCAAAGACTTCTTATTATTCTTTTTTTTTTTTTGATATTTACATGAAAAAACCACCCTTAGGACCATAATCCAACAGCGCTGGCTTTGCCTGCCGTCACTGTCCTGACAATGTAAACTCCGTGGCTTACCCCTTGCCCCAAGAGAGTCAACATGTCACGGCCATCTCTTGGCTGGTTCCTGGGGTGACACCCATGGAATTTGAACCAAGACCACCCGCCTAGCGGCCTGGGCCTCATCCCACTGCGCCAAACCCCTTTGGGGAGACTCCTTATTCTTTTTTCACAGCACGTATCATGTTGGAAGTGGCATGTAGACACAGTCAATCAGGCATATGGTATTGGAACCCGTATCCGAATTCCCGGGTATGGGCAAGGAAAGTGCTGAACTGAATAATATTTGGGCTGATCCAAACCCGACCCGAAAAATATGCAGGCCAGGTTTGGGTCATGAGTTTTGCTGGATACCCAACCCGACCTGAGTATATTTTGATCTTTGCAAAAAGGTTTATAAGGTCAACAGATAATCCCTAGCGGTAAATGATAAGAGCAGGCAAAATGATGGTTCTACCATCACAAGAGTACCATTTTGGAAAAAGTAAACAGGGCAGGAAGTTTTTTGTAAAAGCACTCGTCAAGGAAGCAAAATCCTGTTAAAAAATGCTTTGTGCCGGAAAATGGCCGGCCCAAAAAATGGCCAGCAAATTTTTTTTTTCAGATTGTTTTTCAATTTCTGGCCGTTTTTTGATTAGCTGTCGGATGGAAAATGACCAACCAAATTTGTTTATATTTTTTCCTATTTTTCACAAATTTTAAAATTTTTCACTTTTCAACCATTTTTGGCCGCAAAATGGCTGGATTGGTACGCACCTTGGCGGGTGGTACCAGTCCGGCCATTTTCGGTCAGTGCTGGACAAAATGGCCGGTCAATTTCTTTCAATTTTTCCTATAATTTTATTTTTTCACTCGGTCTGTTTTTCGACCAACCACCAGCGGGAAAATGGCCCGACCCATATTTTTTTTCCTATTTTTTCCTCTTTTTTTTTCATATTTTTTGACTTTTTGGCCATTTTTAGTCCGCCACCCGCCCAAAAAATGGTTGGACTGGTGGGCGATAACAGCTAACCATTTTGCAGCGAGCGTTAAAAAGTAGCATGAAACGGAAAGTGAGATACGGCAAGTGATCATGCAAGTGCATGCGAAACTAAAAAAACAGCATGGAAAGCAAATAAGAAATAATGTGAAAACAAGTACAAAATGATATAGGATCAACATACAAACTTGTTATAAAGAAATTGTTAATTTTAATATAAAAATGTAAGAAGCTAAAAGAAAGCAACAAAAAGTGAGAAACATTAAGAAAGCAAGATGGGATCCATATGAAAAACAAGAGGAAAGCGAGTTTCTCATATTTTGAAGGCGAGTTTCTTAGTTCTTTTTCTTTTTTGGGATAAGCGAGGAGTTTTATGCTTCCAAAGTGTATGCTTTGGGAGAAGCAAGCATCCCCATTTAGCAAGAAGCTTTGCTTATTGCATCGATTTCATGCTTTGGTGAACATGGTTAAAGCCATTGCACCATTACTGGACCATGAAAATAGAAAAGGCCAATATAGTAACCCTACTTCGTGATTGACTCATCTCGGACAAGATCTTGACTTACCGGTGGTGTTCTCACAAATTCCATGAACTTTTTTTTTTTTGAAAGGCAAGCGGGGTTAGGCGGACCCATACCAGAACAACAGCCGCCCATGTGACAGAGGAATTCAATCCTGGGCCTTCAGCTTGACACAAGACCCCGCTTACCACATGGGATAACCACCTCAATGGTAAAATCTATGTACTTTAACCAATGGGTGCTCGGCATGCCAATTTGTAGCTTTGACCGTCTCTCTTGGGTGTGATCGTCCATCTCTCTCTCTCTCTCTCTCGAACCACTTCTCTCTTTCGGAGAGGGCTGATCGACCCTCTCTCTCCCTCTTGGGTATTGTCAACCACCCCTCTCTCTTTTTGAGATGGAGTTGATCAATCCTCTCTCTCTCCTCTCTATCTTATGATCAATCCTTCCTCTCTCTCTCTCTCTTAATTTTCTCACATTTTCTATTCCATTTTTCTTATACTAAGTGAGAATTTTTTATTTACAAAAGTTATCATATCAAAACTTCTCATGCACAAAATTTTCATTTTTTATGAGAATCTTTCTTGCTTTCAAACATGTCTTTAATGCTCTTGCTTAACCAATGTTGGAAAGATCTATATCTCTCATGCACGCACTTCAATGTTGGAAATGATATGTGAGAGCCACAGTGACAAATCGTTTAAAACGGCAAAATACCGGCAGCCAAATTCTTGTGGACAATTATTTATTTTCTTGTATTTTTATTTGCAAAATATCAATGGAACATAAATTAAAATAAAAATGTAAAAATAAAATTGTCTAATTTTTTTGAAAGCTAGCTGAAGAAACATAAGTATCACGATAAAGTCGTGACACTTTACGACTAAGGATGGCAGTGGATCGGGGGAAAACGGGGCCCTCCCCAAGCTCGTCCTGTTTGGACCGGGGATGAAGCACATGAAACAAGGATGGAGTTTAAAATCAAAACCCGCTTAGGGATGAAGGCGGAGATGGACTTACACTTTTCCCCGATCCAATTAGTAAAATGCTAAAATACATTTTTGGGATGACAGTGGACCGAGGGAAAACAGGATCCCGCCCTGCCTCGCCCCGTTTGGATCGAGGATGGAGGTTAAAAGTAAAAACCGTAGAGGATGGAGAGCAGAATTTTGATATGGAGCCGGGGTGGAGATCTTATCCCTTGCCTCTGCCCCGGTTCACTTCCATCCCTAGTTATGACGAAAGATGAGCTAATGGAATCAGGTATGCAAACAGACAGGATCCAGAATGCCACTTTTATGATTTTTGGTTGTTTCGATCTGATCCAGATCCAACTTTCTTATGTATTTGGCTGATCCTGATTCGTTTGCATTCCTAAATGGAATTATGTGAAACGCCCAATAAGCTGTCAATCTTTGACCGATGATTTGTACATGAGTGGGTCTCACTGACCCGGTTTTCAAAGTCTGGGTGCGCCCACAGATAGTAGACAACCCAAAACCACAACCAGTGAACCAAACTTTAGAAGAAAACAAGGAACCCATTCAAATAAAGTAGAAACCCAAAGGCATCCAGTTTCCTCTGAACAGATGGCCAATATTAAGACAACCAAAAAGTAGACATGGACAAAACTGACATAAACTATGCAGGACGGTTGGATCCGGTGCAATCACATTACACACTGCTGCGAGATGAAATACAGCAGTACGCCAAAGAGTGCAATGTGGTTGGACCTGATTATGACATGTTACCCAATTAGCAGAAAAGGAATTCAACAAAAAAAAGTTTTTCTGTAATGTCTGTGACTGGAACCGCTAACCAAACAGAGAGAATATCTAGAGGCCGTGCCCGTGAATAGGGCATGGTAAATGAGCCAACTTAAGGCATTCAAGTTCGGTTCCATCTTGTAGTGAGTCAAGCTAATGATGATCCTGGGCTAAACGAACATAGCTTGTTTTTTTTAAAAGACATACATTGTTTCAAAGCTGAAAGTAATATAGAAACATAGACAATTAGCAATGACATCAATTATTTTCCATGGTGCTTATCACTTAGAATCTTAAGCTATAAGTGAAGTGAAAGCAAGGAAACAGAGTGCTAAAAAGTAGTATGAATCAGGAAGCTAGTTACAATTATGAAGCGATTATGCAAGTGCATAAAAAATGAAAAGAAAACACCGATAAAGCAATATGAAGCATGAGTGAAAGCAAACAGAAAATAACAAAATGAGAGACACTTTACATAAAATCAACAATGCACAAAATCATAGAAAATTAATTTAGTTTCATTAATGTGATCATATATAACCATAGTGTATTGTCATATATAAGAAGAAATCAAATAGACTCATCCTTATTACATCTTGAGAATATAATCTCGGTGCTAGCCCTTTAAGAGGATCCACAATCATTTTCTTTGTGCCGATTGTATCAATACATACTAAATGATTCTCAGTCATTTCTTTAACAACAAAGTACTTTAACTCCATGCGTTAACATGAGGTAAAACTCGTATTGTTAATTGAAAAGAACACGATAACTTCATTATCACATAATATCATTAGTGACCTCTTAATAGAGTCCACTATACCAAGACCCACAATGAAGTTTCTGACACACATGGCTTAAGACCAAGTTACATATACTACAATAAATTTTGCTTTCATGGTGTGAGCTGCAGTTGTAGACTGCTTTTCACTTCTCCATGAGACAATACCACCTGTTAATAAAAAGACGTACCTAGTAGTAGGCTTTCTACTGTCAAGACATCCTCATAAGTCCTCATCAAAGTATCCAACGACCTCTAGGTAGTCAACCTTTTTATAGGTTAACATATAGTCTTCCGTTTCTTGCAAATAACTCACGACCTTTTTTGTCACCTTCCAGTGTGCAACGCCTGGATTAGACTGATATTTACATGCATTCCAAGAGCGAATACGATATCTGGTCATGTAGGTCTGCACATATTTCAAACTTTCAACTACCGAAACGTACAAGACGTTTGTCATCTGAGCCTTCTCATTATCATCTTGAAAATAGTCCTTTAGGCTCAATTTTTCTCCTTTTACTATGAGTGCAGATCCAGGAAAATAATTTTCATTCCCATATCTTTTAATAATCTTAAGGATATATGATTTCTTGGAAAAACCAAGGACACCCTTAGTTGTATAACAATCAATTTCAATGTTGAAGACATATGCAACCTCACTTATGTTCTTCATATTAAATTGAGAAAAAAAAATCTTTTATCTCATATAGCATACTCAAATTATTAGTTGCAAGAAAAATATCATCAACATACAAAACTAGAATTATGAACTTACTTACACTAGCCTTAAAGTATATGCACTGATCAACAATGTTTTTAGTGAATCTAAAATTCAAAATCACTTGATAAATTTTTTTATACCACTGGAGGGAGGCTTGTTTAAGCTACAGATTGATTTTTTTCAATTTGCAAACTAAGTTATTCAAGTCATCTATACTGAAACTAGAAAGTCGTTGCATATATACCTCCTCTTCCAGATCCCCATTGAGGAAAGTCATTTTCACATCCATTTAATGTAGCTCTAAGTCAAAATCAGCTACGATGCCATAATTAATTTCAATGATTCCTTAGCTGAGACAGAAGAAAAAGTTTTATTATAATAAATGCCCTTCATCTGTGTGGATCCTTTTACAGTGAGCCTAGACTTGCACATCTTCACTCGTTCTTTGGAATTTGGTTTTGTCTTAAAGACTCACTTTCATACAATAAATTTTACTCCTTTAGGTTGATGTACTAAATCTCATACTTGGTTATTTGTCATAGAAACAAGTTCTTTCGTAGCATTGATTTAATGTGAAGATTTATCACTATTAATGACTTTTGTAAAGGTTAAGGAATCATCATCAATATTTATAAAATCATTGGCCTTTTGTAAATACACCACATAGTCTGGATGGATAGCAGATTTCTTGGTCCTTGTGAACCTCCATACAGGTGGTTCAAATTGAATATCTGCATCCTGTTGTTGTTGTATATCCTTATCAATAACTTGTTTTACTTGGGATTGATGTTTATTGATTGAATTTTTTATAATATCATCTAAAGAGACAATGAATCTTGCATTTTTTCAAATTCAAAACTTCAAAATGCATCTATCCCAATAAAAATATTTTCAAAAAATCTTATTTTATTTGTTTTCACTATTTGTGGTGTATGAGATTAACAATAAAACCTAAAGCCATTTGATCTTTTTAGATAACCAATGAAAAATTCAGTAGTCATCCTAAGATCAAAGGATTTTATATGTGGGTTATATAATTTAGCTTCAGCTAGACATTCCCATATGTACATATATAATAAAGAAGGTTTTTTACCAGTCCATAACTCAAAAGGAGTGTTTTGGACAGTCTTCGTAGGTACCTTGTTCAATATGTGCACAGTTGTCCTAAGAGCTTTACCCTATAATGTCAAGAAAATGTTTGAGTGATTTAACAACGCTCAAACCATTTTCTTAAGTGTTTAGATCATCTCAAGACCTTCAATAGTAAACCATTGATAAAGAATTTATAAAAAAAAACTTGAGATTTGTTCTGACAGTTTTCTAGAACCATTTGAAGAAATCAGGTGAGAAGCCATCAAGACTAACAACTTTAAGTTTTGATGATTCCCAAACAACTTCTTCAACATCAAGAGAGAAGGGAGCCTCAAGGTTGCAGACCGAATTGGGAGGGAGCTTTCAGAATAATTTGGGAGATAGGTAGCCACCAGACTCTGAAGTAGCATAAAATAATGCTTTATAGAAGTCAATTACAACATGAAGGATCTCCTCTGCAGTGAAGATGGATTCCTGGATGCAAATATGTTTGATGTAGTTCATCCTCTTACGTTCTAAAGCAAAGCTATGAAAAAACTGGCGTTGTTGTCTCTTGATTACAACCACAAATTTCTGGTTCACTGGGTCATTTAAATTCTTCCTTGACAAGATATTCTTTTATGAGATTGATTAATTTAGAGAAGCACTCAACATGGGATACCAATGACTAGTCCAGTTCATTGCAACTAAGGTCTTTCAATTATGCTTCCCATCCTCTTATCAGAACAAATTTTGCTGGCTTGTTTTTTTTTGAGAGCAATTGTTTAATAGATCACAAACGAGTTTTTGAGAAATCGTAAACCCCAACCACACACCTTGAAATGGCATTACCAAGTAACATTTAATAAGGTCATAGAGCGCAACCACCATTCCTAGAAATAATTGTCCCCTATAGAGACTGGTTGGATAGCAAAATGGCGATGCCACATGAGCAGTATACCCCCAGTAGTTCTCCTTGTGGGTTTGATGGAGCTCTAAATATTATGGATGAGCGATAGGACTATCACTTTTAATTTGGACTCGACAAAGGCACATTCTTTGATCCAATTAGTAAGAAATAACCACTTATAGGGGTAGTTCAAACCCGAAATATTTCATATGAGACAGATAAGTGCAAGGAGAGCTTTCAAACTCTGAAAGAGAAGCTTATGATGACTCTAATATTGACTTTGGCATCCATAATTGATGGATTTGTGGTCTATACAGATGCCTCAATTACATGTCTGAGAAGTGTCATGATGTAGCATGGAAAGGTTATAGCCTACACATTTCGACAACTAAAGGTCCATGAGAGAAACTATCCCACGTATGATCTAGAGTTGGCTGTCATCGTATTTGCAGTGAAGATTTGACGACACTATCTATATGCGGAGCAATTTGACGTATTCACAGATCATAAGAGTCTGAAATGTCTATTCTCAGAGAAAGCATTGAACATGAACCCACAACAATGACTAAAGTTTATCAAAGACTATGAGTGTACCATCTTATATAATCCATGAAAGGCCAACATCATGACAAATGCTTTGAGTCAAAAGGCTGGTATCACTTCAGCTAATTTCTAGGAAGAGGGTGAAAACTATTAGAAGACCTTGTTGATTGTAGACCTTTTTTGCTGATTTTAGAGCTATTCGGTTATCTAGTTTGACAATTCAACCAAAGTTTATTATCAAGATAATTGAAGCACAAAAGAAAGATCCTTATTGAGAAAAGCTAAAAGCAGTCGTTCAGCAGGAGCATACATCTTTTAGACTGAAAGAGGATAGGTGTATATGGATGAAATAGCGAATTTGAGTATCGAATGACCCTAAATTAAGGAAAAAGTTATTGAAGGAGGCACACAGATCCAAGTACACTAGACATCTGAGTAGTACAAAGATGTATAAAGACCTACAATAGAGGTATTGGTAGAATGGTATTAAACAGGAGATTACAAGGTCAATAGTGTTGAATAGATCTTTGGATGCTCTTATAATATATCATGGATTATATATAACAAGCTCCATTGACTTGTATGACCAGGTATGTATCAAAATGTTGACTTGTCAGTAGATCAAGATCAAGCATCAGAGACCTAGTACTATGATGCAACAGATAAAGATCCCACTATGAAAATGAAAGAAAGTTATGATAGATTTTGTGGTGGGTTTACCTAGGACCTGACGTCATTACAATGCGATTTGGGTGATCATCGATAGACTTACCAAATCAACACACTTTCTATCCATTCACATCAACCATGCATTGGAGAGTTTAATAAAGTTGTATATCCGAGAGATTGCACGACTGTAGAGGGTATCGACCTCTATCATATCAGATCGAGATCGTCGTTTCACTTCACAATTTTTGGGATAACTATAAAAGGCCTTGAGTACTAAGTTGAAGTTCAATATGACCTTCCATCTCCAAACAGACGGACAGTCGGAGCGAACTATACAAACACTTAAGAACATATTGCGAGCTTGCGTACTCAACTAAAAGGGTGATTAGGACTAGGGGTGGCAATCGGGTCGGGTTGGCGGGTCAGCATACCTCAACCCGAACCCGACCCGTTTATTAAACGGGTCGGTTGTGACAAACACGAACCCGACCCGTTTATTAAACGGGTAACTCAACACGACCCGCCAACCCGCTTAATAAACTGGTTGTGTCGGGTAAACGAGTTGGCAGATTAGAGGGTTGACCCGCCTGCCTAACCTGTTTATTAAACGGGTCAACCGGCTTGGCGGGTTGTCATACCTCTAACACGAACCCGACCCGTTTAATAAACGGGTTAGGCGGGTCGACCCGTTTATTAAATGGGTTCATTTTTGCCCAACCCGAACCCGCCTAAGAGGCGGGTTGGCGGGTCGTGTCAGGTTTTGCCACCCCTAATTAGGACATGCACACAACATTGGCCAAAATTTGCTTATAATAGCTACCATGCTAGTATTGAGATAACACCCTATGAGGTTTTATGATTGCAGTCATGAAGAAGGATGAGACCTTTGAAACGATCTCCTAAAAACCATAGGATATGACATTACAGACTTGGCACTAAAAGTATGGGCAAGCCACTTCAGCTTGCGCAAAAAAGTGAGAATGGAGAATAATTTGTGTGAAAGATCGTCATAAAGTGACTTTATCTGATCGGGAGGGATGAAGCACCCAAACACATGTAGTATTTCAGGTAGAGAGATGTTAAGATTGTCTTTTCGTTTTATGCAACCTGAGTTTTCCTTTCTTGTCTTTGGAAAGGTTTGCTTTCCCTTTCTTTATGTTTACTGCCTCTCATGGCTGAGCTATATAGAGCCCTTTGTATTGCTAGTTTAAGATATAAAAAAAGATTACTCTGGTTGTACCGTGGATGTAGGCCATACTGGCCGAACCACGTAAAGTCTTCTTCTTCATTTCTTTGTTATGTTTCTTTATTCTTCATGGTATCAAAGCATATGTTGGATAATCTGGGCTCTGTGTTTGTGGGTTTGCGATTCAGATTGATGCAGATTTGACTTCTTTGTAACCTGCTTTTTCTATCGTGTTTAGAACTGCATTTTCTATAGAACGTGAGGTCGTTGCTTCTGTGTACAACATCTTCGTGAGCCTATATTCTTGATCCGTGCCTTCTGCAGATTGTGTGTCTGTTATGTTTGGAGTGATCTAGGTTGCTGGTGTCACCAAACGACTGCATATTGCCTCATGCTGATAGTTGTTGATTGTTGGACTTTCTGTGATCACTAGTATCGTCTGCTGCTTATCCGAGATCTGAATACCATCTGCCTTTTATCGCTGAAGGTCTTTGTGCATCTATTGTTGTTTTACCATTAAGGGGCAACAAGTGCAGTCTGAACAATGGGTTATGCTGGTGAAGCCTAGCAGATCAGTTAGATGGGCTATTGTGTTGCAATTTTTTTTTTGTTATCAGATCATCATCATGGCGGATCAACACTATGAAAATTTTAGTCAATCTTCATCCAGCATGACTGTTTTCGTGCACGAACAAGTCAGTCCTAGCTCTAAAATCACATCCATATTGTTAAATGGGACTAACTACATTGCTTGGTCTAAGGTCGTTATGCTCTATTTTAGTGGCAAATCTAAAACTTGATTTTATAACCAGAAAAATTGTTAATCCCGGAACGTTAGATCCAAAATATGATGATTGGAAATCCAATAATGACTTAGTTATGTCATGGTTACTTAACTCTATGGAACCAAAAATATATTGCTGAAGGTTTTTTGTTTCTTAATACTGCTGAAGATGTTTGGCGGTCAACTAGTGAACTGTATGAAGAACAATATAATATTGCCTGAATGTATCAGTTGTCTCGAGGCATACATGGTTTAAAAAAGGGTGATCTTCCTCTCAGTGAGTACTTTAGTAAAATGTGTATGATGTGGGATGAATTGGACTCCTATTCTCCTACTATCACTGATCTTCGGCTTCTCCATAAAGCCAAAGAGCAAGAACGCATTTTCAATTACTCGCTGGCCTTAGATCTGATTTTGAACAAATGAGAAGTCAGATCCTTATGAATTATGAGCTTCCTTCATTAAACTATGTCTTTGCTACTCTTATGAGAGAAGAATCAAGAAGGAAAGTTATGAACCACGTTAGCATAATTGAAACTCCTGATAAGACTGTCTTCAGTGTTAAAACAAAATCCTTGAAAATTCTTGATGATCGTGGAAAGGGTAAAAACAAGAAATGGTTCTGCACTCATTGCAAAAAAGAGGGACATTCACGTGAGCGATGTTGGGTTCTACATGGTCAACCTGGCACTAAAAAACAAAAAAAGAAATAGGTGCATGCTGCTATAGAACAAAGATCTGATAACACTCAAGCTTTAGACAAAATCTTTGATCTTCTCAAATCTTTAAAAGATGGACAGACCGAAACTCCTTTCTCTCATTCTGCCATATCCTCTTCAAATAAAGATATATCTTCCAACTCTTATGATACTTGGATAATTGATAGTGGAGCTTCAAAACATATTGCAAAAAATGTTTCTCTTCTTGAAGATTTCAGTTATGATCATGGAAAAAGACTTGTTACTGTTGCCAATGGAAAAGTCGTTCAAGTGGAAGGAGTTGGAAAAATACACTTCTTTAACAATTAGTTTGTTTCCAAAGTTCTTTACATTCCTCAGTTTTACATCAAACTTGTTGTCTATTGCCAGAATAGTTGAAGACTTCGATTGCACTGTCACATTTTCTTCAACTAATGTATTATTTTAGGACCGCAAGACGAGGAGAATGATTGGTGAAGGAAAAAAGTTCATGGGCTTTATATTCTATAGCAAAACTGTGGAAGTTTCATGTCAAGGGGAGAAGAAAGTAAATCATGGTATCTTCGGCTTGAACATCCATCCAATTATGCTCTTGAAAGCTTATTTTCTGGTCATAAGTTTGATTGCAATAATTGTGATATTTGTAGACTTGCAAAATTATCACGCCATCCTTTTCCTAATTCAGAGACGGTTTCTTCTTGCATGTTTGAATTGATTCATTCTGATGTGTGGGGACCAATCCCCATTGACTCATATTCTGGTTTTCAATATTATGTGACCTTTATAGATGATTTCTCCAAACTTACTTGGATATATTTGTTAAAAACAAAAAATGAAGTGCTTTCTAAATTCAAGGAGTTTTACAGGTTTGTTGAGACTCAATATGGAGCCAAAATTAAAGCTATTCGGTCTGATAATGGAACTGAATTTACAAATCAGTTCTTTGAGTTTTTTTGCCAAAGAAAATGGCATTGACCATCAATTTTCTTGTGTTGGAACACCTCAACAAAATGGAGTCGGCGAACAAAAAAATAGGCATCTATTGGAAAAAAAATCGTGCCTTACTTTTTCAAATGAATGTTCCTAAATACTTCTGGAGTGATGATGTTCTTACTGCTTGCTATCTGATGAACATGCTTCTTAGTAAACTTCTTGAAGGAAAATCTCTGATGGAAATTCTCAAAGGAAGAAAATTGAGTCTTAGTCATCTTAAGACTTTTGGATGTTCTGAGTTTGTATCCACCAGCCCATATGAAAAAGACAAATTGACTCCTCGTGCTATTAAGTGCCTTTTTTTAGAATATTCTTCATCCAAAAAAGGATATATATGCTATGATGTTACTCATAGTCGTTTATATATCTCTAGAGACACTACAAGAAAAACCCTTATTAGCGACGGATTTTTGCGACAGATTTTTTCCGTCGCAAATTAGCGACGGACTTAGTGAGAGAACATTATCTGTCGCCAATCTTTGAAATATTTTTGAAATTAGCGACTATATAAATTTTGTCTCAAATCCATCGCTAATTATCGACAGATCGACGACAAAAAATTTTCACTGCAAAACTGTAGGAAATTAGCGACGGAAAAATTCCCTCGCTAAATCTGTCGCTAATTTTCGATTTAAACCGTCCCACCTAAGGCGCAAAATTTTCCCTCTCTCCCCCGTTCGAAATTTAAATTGATGTTCGATTTAAACCGAGCCTCGTGCTCCCGCTGGTCGATGAAGCCGAGCCTCATGCTCGCCACAGTAAGGCTCACTGGACGATCCTGCCGGACGATGTCGACTGCCGCGACTGTCGTCACCCAACTCCGACGCAACAGAGGAGGGCAGAGGAATCTTGATGAAGGGCGTGCGGATTGCGGGGCGACCGTTCTACCTGGACATGCAGGCGACGTCGCCGGTGGACCCGCGGGTGCTGGACGCAATGCTGCCCTTCTTCACTGGCCATTTCGGCAACCCCCATCCCGCACTCACCTCTACGGCTGAAAGTCGGACGAGGCGGTCGAGCGCGCCAGGGAGCAGGTCGCTTCCACGCCACCTACCTCCCCGTCGGCTCTGACGACCTCCTCGACCGCCTCCGCGACGCCATCCGCCCCGACACCAACCTCGTCTCCGTCATGGCCGTCAACAACGAGATCGGTCCATTCCGACCTCTGCGAGACCCAATCGGAGATCTTGGGGTCGAGGGAGTACGACTTGCTGGGATCTGGTGGTGGGTCGTCCTCCTCCTTCGTCGCCGCCAACGAATCGCTCTAAGTCCAGCTTATTGCTGCCGGAATACCTCCCGGCAGCGAGCAATTTTTTTTTTTAATTTTTTTTTAAAATTTAGCGACAAATTAGTGACATATATTATTCGTCGCTAATTTAAAATAGCAAAGGACTCGCGACGGATATTATCCATCGCTAATTTAAAATAGTGACAGACTCGCGACAGATCATTTCCGTCGCTAATCCATCACAAATTAGCGACAGATTAGCGACAAATAAGTTTTGTCGCTACTTAGCGTCGAAAAATTTGCGATGAAAGCTAACCGTCTCTAATCCGACGCTAATCCATCGCTAAACTGTTTAGCGACGAATTAGCGATGGATTAGCGACGGATTTAGGTCGTCGCTAATCCACATGTTTCTTATAGTGAGATGTAATTAGCTTTGATGAAGTTACTCCCTAATTTTCAGAAAACTTTGATAAATCTAAAAAACTTCATCAGGGGGAGATGATATCAAGTATATTTGATTCTATTATGCTTCCTAATGTTAGTCCTTTTGATGATGTGATACCAGTTGAAGCCGGCAACACTGAAGCTATAACCCATATTCAACCAAGTGATATCCAAGCTACACAGTCAAGTGATTCATTCAATCAGTCGAAGGAGCAATCTGTAAGAAGATAAGAGAGAACTACTAGGCCACCGATCTATCTTAGAGATTTTGTCACTTACATGACAATTGGACATCCTATTGAAAAATGCATTGGTTACAACAATCTCTCAAAAAGGTATGTTGCTTTTCTTAGTTCAATTGTGCAAGAACCCGCCACCTTTAATGAGGCAAAAAGTTAGGATATTTGGGTTAAAGCTATGATGGAACAATTATAGGCCTTAAATAAAAATGAAACTTAGGAAATTTGTAAGCTACCCAAAGATAAAAAGGCTGTAGGATGTTGATGGGTCTATAAAACAAAATATAAGAGTGATGGTACTATAGAGCGCTTTAAGGCTCGCTTAGTGGCCAAGGGATTTACTCAAACCTATGGTGTTGATTATGAAGAAACGTTTGCTCCAGTGGAAAAAATGAATAGTCTTCCGATTCTTTTGTTTGTGGCTTGCAATTATAATTAGAAAATGTCCCAGCTTGATGTTAAAAATGCTTTTCTTCAAGGAGATCTAGAAGAAGAAGTTTATATGCAGTTACCTCTTGGACACCCCCAAGAGGGAAATCCAAAACTTGCTTGCAAATTAAAGAAGGCTATCTATGGGTTAAAACAATCTCCACGAGCTTGGTATCTTAAACTCAGTCTTGCTCTTGAGAAAAAAGGTTTCAAAAAGTGCATTTCTGATAATTCTCTCTTTGTTCTTAAAAATCGTCATAATGTCACTGTTGTATTGGTATATGTTGATAATATTATAATAACAGGAAATGATGATAATGAAATTCTTAATACCAAGAAGTACCTTCATAAAGCCTTTGATATTAAAGACTTAAGAAAATTAATGTACTTTCTTGGAATAGAAGTTGCCTACTCTAAAGAAGGCATTTTTCTATCTCAAAGAAATTATGCCTTGAACCTTTTCAAAGAAACATGTAAAACTGGATCTAAGCCTGTGGATACTCCTATTGAGACTAATGCTAAGTTCGATATTGATGAAGAAAGTCTTTCAAAAGGAGATGTTGAACAATTTCAGAGGCTATTTGAAAAACTTATATATCTTACTAAGACAAGACCAGATCTTACCTATGCTGTCAGCGTTATTAGTCAATATATGCATGACCCAAAGCCATGCCATGTCAACACTATTGACCATATTCTCAGATACATCAAAAGTAGTCCTGGGTAGGGTATTCTTTATACCAGAAATAACCATCATAAAAATTGAAGGCTACTCTGACGCAGACTGGGGGGGTCTTCAGACAGAAAGTCTACCACATGATATTGTATTTTTGTTGGAGGAAATATTACTTGTTGGAAAAGCAAAAAATAAAACACGATTTCAAGATCCAACGCTGAGTCCGAATATCGTGCAATGGCCTCTACTACTTGTGAACTGATATGGATCAAGTCTTTTCTCACTGAATTGGGAGTTAGCATTGAAATGCCAATAAATATGTATTGTGATAACAAGTCAGCTATTCATATTGCTGCCAATCCAATTTTTCATGAAAGAATGAAGCACATCGAGATTGACTGCCACTACATCAGAGAAAAAATTCAAAAAAAAGAAATATGTACTCCTTTCACCAAGAGTCAAGATCAGCTTGCTGATGCTCTCACTAAGGGATTAAGTCGTGCATAATTTAAAACCATCTTGAGTAAGTGGGGTTGTTTTGATATACATTCCCCACTTAAGGTAGAGTGTTAAGATTGTCTTTCTGTTTTGTGCAACCTGAGTTTTCCTTTCTTGTCTTTGGAAAGATTTGCTTTCCCTTTCTTTATGTTTATCGCCTCTTATGGCTGGGCCATATAAAACCCTTTGCATTGTTGGTTTAAGATATAAAAAAAGATTACTCTGTTTATACCGTGGATGTAAGCCATACTGGCCGAACCACGTAAAGTCTTTTTCGTTTCTTTGTTCGTTTCTTTGTTATATTTTTTTATTCTTCAAGAGAGCCCCTCAACATCAGCTAATCTTCCAACAGGAGTAGAGGTTTGGAGCGACCAAGCATTGTCGAGAAAGATGCCGCTAGAAAGAGTCAAGTGTGTATCAGACTCTTAAAGGCAAGGTGGGGACAAAGAAAAAGGTGGGTGGGACAAATTAAACAGATTGGTTTTACAGGAAAAAGGGAGGAATCAACAAGACAAAAGGGTCCTAAGTAGGAGAATGAAGGGGAGATAACATGAGGAACCCAAGAAGAGAAAAAAGAGATGGGGAAAGCGAGGAAGAAAATGCAATGGAACTCTCTAGTATGATGTACAAATTAATGCCTTACAATAATGTCTGATGTGCACAGTTGGTCTGTGTATGCACTACCAAACATTTGGCTTTCAAGATGCATGTGCCAA
Organism: Nuphar pumila; assembly: GCF_984573655.1. Lineage (NCBI taxonomy): Eukaryota > Viridiplantae > Streptophyta > Magnoliopsida > Nymphaeales > Nymphaeaceae > Nuphar > Nuphar pumila. Next base: position 120,169,757 of record NC_143256.1, on the reverse strand, counting down.
GTGTCAGTGGAGACTCAGTTTTCTTCTTGGTTCAGTTTGACTGAGTTGCACTAATTAATAATCTGTGCCTAATAAATAACTCTCACAGGACATGTGAAGCCTACTGCATACTCATGTCAGGCTTTCTCCAATGTGGACATCTGTCTACCCTATAAATTAAAAGGTGAGCAACTGGTTCATGTCTAGGCCCACCAGATCTCTTAAATCTAAAACATTTAAGCTGAAAATGATTTGGAGGTAAAACCTAAACCATGGATCCTAGATGCAGGTCCATATATAAGGGTCAAGTTTGGGTTAACTTGTGTTAAGATCTCACCCAAAGTGAAGCTTTTTAAATCTCCTTAATGTCATAATTAAACATCTTTTAAATATTGAATATGTAAGTTTTTTTAATTATATATTGACCTTGGTCATTTTTTTTTAGATTTACAACATGAAGAACACCCTGCACGAGGACCTGGTTGTGCTGGCTCAACCTGCCATACCAATGGTCGTGCTGTGAACAGCATAAAATTCTGAGGCTAGGACCCTGCCCTCGGAGCCTATGCAATGCGTTGACTTGAGCAGGAAGTTGATGCCCATGAGAATCGAACCTTGACTGTCCGTCTAACAACCAAGATCCCCACCCCACTATGCCAACCCCCCTTGGGGCACCTTGGTCAGACTTGAAAGGAAGCAATCGAAGGTGATATATATAAATGATTTTAAAATAACTGAAATTGTACATAGGAAAGAATGAACAAATATGGTTCATAAAACTGAACCTATATATAGTTGGGTAAGGCGTGATGATGAGGATAATGACAATGATCACATATAATCATTGATTAAACCCATCAATCTATTAAGACAACATTGGATGTACTTCTTTAAGTAAGATATACCATATTTACTAAAAACCATATTATATTATATAACATAAGATGAGATGGATACATCGGTAGATGTGATTATATACAAATTTTTTGTGAGAATCCGGACAAGGAGGCAGGTATGCATAAAAAATATTTATTGTTTAAATAATATTTCTTAGTAGTCACGTATAGACAAATACATTTATGAATAACAATAACTAAAAAAGTTGCAAATACATAAATAGGTAGAAAAAGACTTACACTCAGTATTGAGAAAAATACAAAACAATTGGTATTAGCAGAAATAAGAAATCAAAGTGAATTATTGGTGTGTGACGAGAGAGTCGTAGCAAATCCATGCATCACATGACACAAACTAAGATATATGCATAATAATGCCTCTCTCTCTCTCCACACACACCTTGTAGATGTGTTTATCTTTCATGATCACTAGAAAACATGTTTTGCATCAAATTGTTTCAATGAGAAGCTATTTTTTATTAAAATAGTTTTTTTGTAATATGGTCGGCTGGTTTTATATTTTTAAAACCCATTTAAATACAATAGATTGTTTTTTTTTTGTTTGAAAGGCTGGGGTTAGACAGCAACATATGCTGAAATATTGGATCATATGTAATTATTGGAATAATTGTTGTAAACTCAAATGATTGATATGCAAGCCTGATAACTTATATGTTGTTCTATATCTATGTGAATCTATGAACTTTTGCTTGCATTGTATTATTTGGTATAATTATATTGCACACTTTGGAGGCGTTTGCATGTAACAGAATTGGGGTGCCGCGGCACCCCCCTTTCGTGGATTCCTCTGCCGCAAAAATGAAATCGAACCTCTTCACGGGAACTGTTTTCATAAAAAATCTACAATCAGAGTGTAAAAATGATACGCCCATCAAGGGTTTTTCACCATAACTATGGATTTCACTGTTTGTTTTGTCACTATGGGCCCTGCGGAAACACACCCATCGATGGGTTTTCGCAGAAACAACCCACTTTTCGTGACACACAAAAACGCCCTTTGAGTGTACCGTTGCACCTGACCACTGCAGGGATATAACCAGTGGCAAACTAAAGTGTGCAATGTGATTGCACCTGATCTACCATCGGTTGGATCACCCATTGACTTGCCTATTGGGGCTAGGGAACCCATTAAGCGACCGTTTTTCCTAAGCAGTTTTTATGTCATAAAAAATAGAAGAACAAACATGCAAATGGATATATTCTATTGATAATACTCAATTGATTTGATTCCTTTTATTAGATAGATGAAGCATTTGGCAAGGGTCAATGTGGACTCCAATACAAGCCGATCTAAGGAAGAAACTAAGAAAAAGTTAGAAAACCAAGGCAGATAAGAAAAATAACTTCTTTCATAAAAGAGTCATTTTCCAATGTGAAAAGGAAAGCTTAATGCTTGCAATAAATCAAGGACTTGTACAAGTGTAGTTACATCTCTTTATTGTAAAGGTTGATATTAGAAGATAAGAATAAAGTTGTAAAACTCAAAAATTCATGGGATTCTAAGACCCTGTAATGTTGTACCGTGGGGGGTTGTTTGATAGCTTGTTCAGGATTGGATGAAATGAACAATCAGAATGAAACACAATATTGGTTCTGTTTATTCCGTTATGTGTTCCAAGTCCAACAAATGTCCGTTGTTTGATGGGAAAGAATGAAGAAGAAGAAGTAACCTTAATCAATGACAAAAAAACCTAATCAAGAAAAAGAAACCCTAATCAATAAAATCACACAAAAACCTAATCTATGAAAATCAAACAAAAACCCTTAATCTAAGAAAACCTCACATATGAAAATCTAAAAATGTACTAAAAAGAAATTTGATTCAAAACCTAATAGAAGAAGAAAGAAGAAAGAAGAAAGAAGAAAGAAGAAAAAATAAGAATAAGAACCCGGCGCCTCGAGTCGCCCCGACGGTAGCCTTGCATCGCCTTGATGGTGGCTTCATCCCTAGAGTCGATGACCTTGGCGCCGGTGACCCCCTGGTTCCCTGCTTCTTGTAACAAGAGGAAGGGTGTTATGAAAATAACACATTTTTAAGGATGCTGCCAACACCATTTCTAGCGTCCATCGCATCCATGATGTTTGTTGAAATCACCGTCTCTCGTATTCATTTCGTCCCATTTTGGGTGGGTGATGGTGATTCAACCGTACCTTGAATCTATTAGTGCATCTCTTCTCCTCTCCTAATGGTTCATAAAGAGAGAGAACTCATTCGTTGGACGTAGATCTTAATGACCGAACCACGTAAATCTTCTTGTGTGACTACCGATTTTTTTATTCTTATTTCTTGATGTCGTTACCGATATTGTTCTCTTAATGATCTTTTATTCTCGCGTGAACATTGCCTATCGTGGTTGCCGATATTTTGCTCTTGTTGCCGTCTGTGGTTATTGATTTTCTGTTGTGAACATCAAAATAGTTTACTTTTCACAATTATCCAGTGCTAATCACCAAATTATTAAAGGAAAAGAAGTAGGGTTGTCAACCAATTGAGTATGGGTTAGATGACCAAGTCTGAATGTGATCAGCCAATTTGGATAAAGCAATTAAGCAAAATCAGATTCAGATTCTGTATGCAGTTACGCATTTGATATGAAGCAAATCTGAATCGTCTGATAATCCAACCTGATTACATATAAATTAAGTCTGATTAGCTAATAAGATTTGGTATTTGCCTTTTTCATTGGAATCCGAATCTGACCATGCTAGACGCGACCTGCTGGATTGTTGTGGCCCATATCTGATCTACAGATAGAGCATACTTCAGAGCTATCGGTGCTCTGGTTCCTGACTTTGCATGCTGGAGAGTAGGGATGGCAGTGGACCGGAGGGAAACGGGGTCCTGCCCTGCCTCGCTCCGTTTAGACCAGGAATGGAGGACATGAAAGGAGGATGGAGGTTAAAATCAAAACCCCTGCAAGGATGGACTTATGCTTTCCCCCGCCTTGCTCCGCCCCACCCCGTCCCCAATCGTTCTTTAGGGACGGAGAAGGAATGAAGCACTCAAACACTCAACAGCCTTGAAACCAGGTCTACAACAACAACATCAGCTGATCGTCCGAAAGGAGTGGAGGTTTGGTGCGACAAAGCATTGTCGAGAATTAAAGATACCTCGAGAAAGAGAGTTAAGTGTATCTAGGGGTGGCAATTTCTGACACGACCCGCCAACCCGCCTCTTAGGCGGGTTTGGGTTGGGCTTAAGCCAACCCGTTTAATAAACGGGTCGACCCGCGTAACCCGTTTATTAAACAGGTCGGGTTCGGGTTGGGGGTATGCCAACCCGCCAACCCGGCTGGCCCGTTTAATAAACGGGTTAGGCGGGTGGGTCAACCTGCCAACCTGCCAACCCGACCCGTCAACCCGACCCGCCAACCTGCCAACCCGATCCGTCAACCCGTCAACCCGACCCGCCAACCTGAAAACCCGTTTACCCGACCCACCCCATTTATTAAATGGGTTGGCGGGTTGTGTCGGGTTATCCGTTTATTAAACGGATTGGGTTCGAGTTGAGGTATGCTGACCCACCAACCCGCCAACCCGCCAACCCGCCAACCCGACCCGATTGCCACCCCTAAGTGTATCAGACTTTTAAAGGCAAGGTGGGGAAGTGGGTGGGACAAAACAGATTGGTTCTACAAGGAAAAGGAATCAACAAGACAAAAGGGTCCCAAGTAGGAGAATGAAGGAGAAATAACATAAGGAACCCAAGAAGAGAGAGAGAAGAGATGGGGGGAAGCGAGGAAGAGAATGCAATGGAACTCTCTAGTATGATGTACAAATTAATGCCTTACAATAATGTCTAATGTGCACAGTTGGTCTGTGTATGCACTGCCAAACATTTGGCTTCCAAGATGCATGTGCTAAGTGTCAGTGGAGACTGAGTTCTCTTCTTGGTTCAGTTTAACTAAGTTGCACTAATAATCTGTGCCTCATAAATAACTCTCACAGGACATGTGAAGCCTACTGCATTCTACTGTCAGGCTTTCTCCAATGTGGACATCTGTCTACCCTATAAATTAAAAGGTGAGCAACTGGTTCATGTCTAGTCCCACCAGATCACTTAAATCTAAAACATTTAAGCTGAAAATGATTTGGAGATAAGACCTAAACCAACAAGTTGACACTGCATTGGATCCTAGATGCAGGCCCATATATAAGGGTCAAGTTTGGGTTAACTTATGTTAAGATTTCACCCAAAGTGAAGCTTTTTAAATCTACTAAATGTCATTAATTAAACATCTTTTAAATATTAAATATGTAAGTTTTTTTAATTATATATTGGCCTTGGTCATTTTTTTTTTAGATTTACAACATGAAGAAACTGCACCCGGCACGAAAACCTGGTCGTGCTGGCTCAACCTGCCATACCAATGGTCGTGATGTGAACAGCGTAAAATTCTGAGGCTAGGACCCTACCCTCGGAGCCTATGCGATGCGTTGACTTGAGCAGAAAGTTGACGCCCATGAGAATCGAACCTTGACTGTTCATCTAATAACCAAGACCCCCACCCGACTATGCCAAACCCCCTTGGGGCACCTTGGTCAGACTTGAAAGGAAGCAATCGAAGGTGATATGAATGATTTTAAAGTAACTGAAATTGTACATAGGAAAGAATGAACAAATATGGTTCATAAAACTGAACCTATATAGTTTAGGTAAGGCGTGATGATGATGATGATAATGATAATGACAATGATCACATATTATCATTGATTAAACCTATTAAGACAAGGTTGGATGTACTCCAAACTTTAGATGTACTTCTTAAGTAAGATATACCATATATATTTAATACAAAAAATATTATATTATATAACATAAGATGAGATGGATACATTGGTAGATGTACAAAATTTTTGTGAGAAGTAGGACAAGGAGGCATGTATGCATAAAAAATATTTAATTTTTAAATAATATTGCTTAGTAGTCACGTTTAAACAAATATATTTATGAATAAGCATAACTAAAAAAGTTGCAAATATATAAATAGGTAGTAAAAGACTTACACTAAATATTGAGAAATATACAAAACAATTGGTATTAGCAGATGATATAAGAAATCAAAGTGCGTTTATGGTGTGTGACGAAATAGTCGTAGCAAATCCATGCATCCCATTACACAAACTATGATATAGGAATAATAATCTCTCTCTCTCTCTCTCTCCGCACACATCTTTTAGATGTGTTTTATCTTTCATGATCACTACAAAACATGCTCTGCATCAAATTGTTTCAATGAGAAACTGGTTTTATATTTCTAAAAACCGTTTAAATATAACAAACATTTTTTTGTTTGAAAGGCAAGCTGGGGTTAGGCAGACTCCTACCAGATATCTCTTAAGCCTCATGTGGAAGAGGGATTCGAACCTTGGCTTACCACACGACAAATTTCTTATTCTTATACAAGTTGCCAACAAAATAATCTACAAGGACAACAATTGCATTTATGTTGAACGGACAGTATATATATATCTTACTTAATGTTACAAGTGAATCATGAATTAGTGAATGTTACATTGCATTCCATACTAGGGGTGTCAACGGGTTGGGTTTGGTTTGGACCCAGGTAGTACCAAACTTGGACCTGGTTTTTTGGGTATGGTATGGGATCTAGTCCTGAGTCTAATTGGGTTTATTATAAGAAAAATTATACCTGACTCAATAAGAACTACATGAACCAGACCCACCAAAATTTCTTGGATACAAGGATTATCAAGAGTTTGAACACGGAATATATAAACTTGATGTAAAATCATCTACAGGCATTGATGATTCATCAGTCTCAATTAGTGAATTTACCGAATTAAGCTAAGGAATCAAGAACTCATTTCAAACAATTTGCTTTTGGGGATGAAGAAAAAGAAATTAATTCAGAAAATCAAGCAGAATTTCTATTCGATATGGTTAGAGCTGATCCGAATGATCAAAAGATTAGTAATCAATCAATTAAAATTAAAGAAATGAAGAAAAACCATATATTTTTTTTATCATTTTTACATTGAAAAATTGCAAGTCTTAGTCAGAACTTCGGTCGTGTTCGGGTCTGGTATAAAATTTCACAAACTATACCGAGGTCCATGCATTAATCAGACCTTCGAGTTCTAACTTGGATCTTATTATTTATCACCATACCTAGACCCTATAGGGTTTGGTTTGGGTCTGGTCTGAGTAAACCAGAGCCGTTGACACTCTATTCCATACCCATTGAAACCCGTTTGTCCTGTTGTTTTTAATGTGCTCCATAGTTGACAACTTGGTGGTCCAAAATGAGATTTTTGATACATAGCATTTGCATCCACGTGCACACGTGGCAAGTTGGCATTTTTCAAAAGCTCCCAACTCCTCTGAAATCAAGTCAAACCAGCATTGCTTAATGTGTTCAAGCTTGACTCATTCTTGTGGTGAGCCGAGCCGAGCCGAGCCGAGTCCAGTGCGGAGTTTAAGTCCATAATTAGCTTGTGCTAGATGAGCCAAACTCAAGATGGCTTATTTGTAAAAGTACATTGTTTTGGAGCTAGCTAGGGTAGTATGATCATGAAAAATACATTTTTTAGCTGAAAATAAAAAAATTTTGTCACTAAGTTTTTGTTTTGAGAATCCAAGGGAAAAACCCCTTGAGGACCTCCAGCCCAATGTTATCAGTATCGGACCGTATGGCCGATTTGTATTGTATCGGCAGAAATTTGATATGCTGCAAGCCTAAATCAGCTATTTTTTAATAAAATATAATAAAAATACAAAAATATTATTTAAATATTTTTTTAAAATCATTTTAATGGTTTTAACATGTGTCATGTTAAGATTGCCACATTATAATTTTTTTTATTATTTTTTGGCCTATACAGAACGATTCAGTTGAGTACCGGTATCAGCTGAAACAGCTGAATCAGTGGCCAGGGCCGATACCGATACTGACAACATTGACTGAACCGCAAGCTGCTGGACTTATTTGCCGACCCTAATATTGGGGAACCTTGTGTCCTGTATAGTTTTTTTGAAAGGCAAGCTGGGGTTAGTCTGACCCTTGCCAGTTGTACAACTATACCACTGGGTTTTGAACCTGCAACGTCCCAACACAGGGGAACTTGCACTAGCTGCTCCTACCAGACAAGTGAAGGCCTGGCACACAATTCTCTATAGTTGAGCCTTATTGAATCTGTACAAGGCCAACTTATCAAGCCTATTTTTTTAAGGTAATTTACAGATAAGTACCTAAATCGTAGCAAATTTATGTTTAGAAGCTTTAGTTTTTGAATTTTAAACAAATACCTGCTTTTTTGAGAAATTTCTCGTACGATTGTTTGAGTTACTCCTAGCCTTTATATATATATATTTATATATATATATATATATATAAAGGCTAGAAGTAACTCTCATTCTAAAAAGAAAAAAATTCAATACGCCAAGCAATATACTTAGATTATTAGATTTGTTACTAAAATATTGGTATTAAACTTGAAGGTACTGGTAGATGATAAATGACCCCAAAAATGAAGGAATTTATTAGATTGTTCATATGGTCTTCTTTTATCTTATAGACAAGAATATCTTGTCTATAAGATAAAAGGAGAGCATATGAAAAATCTATTCGATTGGTTCATTTTTTTGGGTCATTTGTCATCAATCAGGACCTTCGAGTTTAATACCAATATTTTAGCAACAAATTTAATAATCTAAGCATATTGCTTGGTGCATTGAATTTTTTTTCTTTTTCAGAATGAGAGTGTGCCAATTGTGTATTTCAATAATAGGCAAGAGCCAATTTTTTGTATCCTATATTTTGCTATTTTAATCTAAATAAACAATATGGAAATGTGAAAAACCTCAACGAATTACTTTTGAATCGATCAATAAATCCTATGTAAGAACCATGACATTTCATAATCGTTGTTCAATTTAATATGTGACCTTTTCATTCAACACATGAAAAATGCCTCATTGAAATTGAAAGGTGGAAAATAATGATTTTTTTTTCATATATGTATATTCCATTTTTTCATATGTTTTTAATATTCAAAATTTCTAGTGAATTTTTTTTACTTGTGATCGTATCCTAAATGTAAACAAGCTTGTGATCCTGCCTTGGATGGAGGGCGTATCATGTGCAATTACATTCCACACTTTGGGGGCGTTTGAGTGTCACTAAATTGAGGTGCCATGACAGTATGACACCCCCTTTTGTGGATTCCTCTGCTGCGAAAATGGAATTGGACCCTTTCACGGGTACACATCCAGCGTGGAAAATGACAAGAGGATTTTCCGTAAAAACGGTGGATTCTACTGTTTGTTTTGTCACTGTGGGCCCCACAAAGACACCCACCCACCGATGGGTTTCTGCGGAAACAACCCACTTTTAGTCACACACAAACAGGCCTTTTGAGTGTACCGTTGCACTTGACCGCTCCCCATCTTTGCAGGGATATAACCTGAGTGTCAGCTGTGGGAATCAACAAAAGGTGGAGGGCATGCAGTGGCAAACTAAAGTGTGCAATGTGATTGCACCTGATCTGCCATCGGTTGGATCACCCATTGACTTGCCTATTGGGGCTAAGTGGGGACCCATTAAGCGACCCTTTTTCCTAAGCAGTTTTTATGTCATAAAAAAAACGAACAAGCATGCAAATGGATATATTCTAGTGATAATACTCAATTGATTTGTTTCCTTTTATTAGATAGATGAACCATTTGGCAAGGGTCAATGTGGACTCCAATACAAGGGGATCTAAGAAAAAAACTAAGCAAAAGTTAGAAACTAAGGCAGATAAGAAAAATAACTTCTTTCATAAAAGAGTCATTTTCCAATGTGAAAAGGAAAGCTTAATGATGCTAGCAATACATCAAGGACTTGTACAAGTCTAGTTACATCTCTTTATTGTAAAAATTGATATTAGAAGATAAGAATAAAATTGTAAAACTCAAAAATCATGGGATTCTAAGACCTTGTAATGTTGTACCCGTTCTATGTTTGACAGGAAAAGAATAAAGAAGAAAAAACCCTAATCAATGAAAAAAAAAAACCTTAATAACGAAGAGAACCCTAATCAATAAAATCAAACAAAAACCCCTAATCTAAGAAAACCTCACTTATAAAAACTTAAAAATATCCTAAAAATAAATTTAATTCAAACGTAATAAAAGAAGAAAAAAAAGAAGAAAAGAGAAAGAACCCAATGGCCTTGCATCGCCTCGCAGGGCTCACGTCACCTTGACAACAACCTCATCCCCGACAACCCCGCATCGTCTCGATGGCGGCCTCATCCCCAACGTCGATGACTCTGGTGCCGATGACCCCTTGGCTGCAAAGGGAAGAGAGAGAGAGAGAGTTGGGGGACCCCTACCCTAACTTTTTTTTAACATGGGTTCCCTGTATCGTGTTCTTTTTGTAACATGGGAAGGGGTGTTACGAAAATAACATCTTTTTAAGGATGCGGTGAACGCCATTCCTAGTGTCTACTGCATCTAATGTTTGTTGAAATCACCGTCTCTCATGTTTATTTCATCCCATTTTAGACGGAAAATGGTGATTCAAACATGCCCTGAATCTATTAGTGCATCTCTTATCTCCTAACGGTTGATAAAGAGAGTGAGAGTTCATCCGTGGATGCAAATCTTAATGACCAACAACAACAACAACAACTACGCCTTCATCCCAAAGCAATTGGGGTCAGCGATATGAACCAAAAAAGAAATTCATTTTGGGTCTTCCACATGAATCCTTTTCCTCCAATCATTTCTATCCAATGTCATGTCCTCGGTGAGGTTCAAAGCATTCATATCATTTCCTATCATCTCCATCCAAGTCTTCCTAGGCCTACCCCGACCTCTTTTACCTAATGTATTTTCCCATTTCTCCAACCTTCTAACTGGAGCATCATTAGGCCTTCGTCGAATATGTCCAAACCACCGTAAACGATTCTCTCGCATCTTATTTTCAATGGGTGCAACACCTACCTTCTTACGTATCTCCTCGTTCCGAATCTTATCTTTTATTGTATTTCCACACATCCATCTAAGCATCCGCATCTCAGCTACACTCATTTTTTGAATATGATGTCTCTTGGCAGCCCAACATTCCGTACCATATAGTAAAGCGGGTCTAATAGTCGTCCTATAAAACTTTCCCTTCAACCGCAATGGCATTCTACGATCGCACAGCACTCCAGTTGCACTTTTCCATTTCATCCACCCAACCTTTATCCTATGATTTACATCTCCATCAATTTCTCCATACTTTTGAATGATGGATCCCAAATATTTGAAATAATCATTCACCGGTATTTCTTGCTCACCAAGATTCACTACACTCCCATCACTACTTCGTTGCTTACTAAACTGACATTCCATATATTCAGTCTTACTCTTACTCAATTTAAAACATCTAGCTTCCAATGTCTGTCTCCATAATTCTAACTTAGCATTAACCCCAGCTCTAGACTCATCAATCAAAACAATATCATCAGCAAACAACATACACCACGATACATTTTCTTGAATTGATCTCGTAAGCTCATCCATCACTATCGCAAATAGGAAAGGGCTTAAAGCAGATCCTTGATGTAACCCAACCGTTATCGGAAAATTGGTTGTCACCCCTCCACAAGTGCGGACATTGGTTACTACTCCTTCATACATATCTTTAATTATACTAATGTACTTGAGAGAAACACCTTTCTTCATCATTGTCCACCAGAGAACGTCCCTAGGTACTCTATCGTATGCCTTCTCTAAATCAATAAAAACCATATGAAAATCTTTGTTCCTCTCTCTATATCTTTCAATAAGTTGTCTAAGAAGATGTATAGCTTCCATAGTTGATCTTAATGACCGAACCAAATAAATCTTCTTGTGTAGCTATCGATTTTTTGTTCTTATTTCTTGATGCGGTTACTGATATTATTCTCTTAACAATCTTTTATTCTCGTGCGAACATCGCCTATCATGATTGTTGATATTTTGCTCTCATCGCCCTATATGGTTATCGATTTTCTGTTCGTGTGAACATCAAAATCGTTTACCTTTCACAATTTTCCCATGCTAATTTAGCACACCAAATTATTAAAGGAAAAGAAGTAGGGATGTCAACCAATTGAGTATGGGTTGGATGACCAAGTCTGAATGTGATCAGTCAATTTGGATAAAGCAAGCAAGATTAGATTCAGATTCTGTATGCAGCCGTGCAGTTGATATGAAGCAAACCTTATACATTAGGTTATGGTCCCCAAACCTTATATATAGGACGTCTCTTTTCAGATTCCTCATAAGTTAGAAAGAGATTCAGTTCTTCTCATTAGGTTTAGAGAAAGGAAAAAAGCCAAATATATAGGTTCTGGAAGATCATACCCGGCAACGATCAACCAGAGTGCTATGGATTCAGGTATCGCTTCCACTTTTAGTTTTATTTTGTTTTTTATTTCAACGGTTTAGCGAGAACATGCATTCAATCTTGCTTTAGTTTTTGATAAACTTTTGACTCTAACAATTGGTATCAAAGCACATGTTCCCGTTGAATCGTTAGAAAATAGCGATTTCCTATATATATATATATTTGTTTTTCGACGATGATCCATTGTGATTGCAAATCACCGCTAAGAGGCACGAGGTTCTGTACCCATTTGGTTTGTCGAGAAGGAAAGGTGATCAAACCCTTCATTAGGCTGCTGACGTCCCTTTTTTATTGATGAACATTTGCCCTGATCACCGGAAAGGCATCTTCATGCATCACGTTACCTGACAGTACAGCAGGGAGGGCCGTTGGGCCCTTCGCTTATTTTTACAGGACAGGAGGAGGGTTGATCGACCCTCCCCCTTCCTATTTTTTTTTCTATACGTTGGACAATGACCCGGGGGGGGGGGGGGGGGTCCCCTCTTCTCCTTGCCACATGGAGTGGTGCTGGACAAAAGGGGTTCACCCCTCTTTTGTTCACCGAACATGGGAGGGTGGTCATTGTTATGATCCAAGGATGCCAGACGACCAGTTGCCGTCTTGCAGATTCCTGGACGCCGGGTGGATGAGGGTTGTCACCAAATGCTAGACGGTGTATTATTGTTGTTTCGTTCCCCGACTACTGGATCAGAAAGGGCCATCAGACCCTTTTTGTTGTTGATAATCAAACGAAAGGGCCGTTCGGCCCTTCCCCGATTTATATTGATCCAACTAGACGGTGTGCAGCAGTAGACTCCCCTTGTTATTCTGTTGTCGAACGACGGACGATTGCGTCTTTGATGATCGAATGAAAGGGATTTTCCTTTCTCTTTTGGTCACCAGCAATAAGGCGATGCATCGCCATTAGGATTGTCGACCGACGCTGCTGCTTGCGCTCTGTTTGTAGGATTAATTGGGTTTTGGCCTAACAGTCGGCGACCGACAATGACCAGGGGCATACGGCTCATCCGAAGCCATCGCTGTGCGATCTAAATTCAGGTGGCATCCTCGGTCGGTGGAAGTAGGAGGCCTTTTTGGCATAGACAGGCTGGTTCAACCGTCCGTCTTAGGCTGGTTTGACCATGAGGTGAGGGAATGTCTGACAGTCTATAACTGGGATGTGGTACTGTGTCGCCTCGGTCACCTGTACACGGTGATTCCGGTATTAGGTAAGGCTTTTGGTACAAGTCGATATGACTTTTATGTATAGAACCATTTCAATCCTGTGCCTTATTGGGTACCAGCCCCGCCTTCACACTTCCTGTATCGGTGTGCAATATGGGATCAAATCAGAATGCATGTTTTTTGATATGAGACCATAAAACCCGGTTCAACCTCATTCGGTTGAGAGGTCTAAACCGAGTGTGATACACACTTTATGTGGTTTGGATCCTGATCGCCGACGTAGGCTTGTGTCTGGTTTTGGATTATTGGGTCAGACCATTTTGAGCCTACACCCATTTCACGATTTACTGGGTCGGAGCCGATCCTAGTCATGCATGCTTTGGGACCTTGCAGGTGGGTTTTGGCCAGGCCCGTCTGGCCGAACCCATGTGATGCCTTATAAAAAAAAAATTTAAGGATTGTAAGGCTATTTTAAAGCACATTATAGGTCACTTAGGCGGGCCTATTTTCGGTTACCCTATGACCCATGCTTGTTATGATTATGCTTAATTGTATTCATATGCATGAGTTGACATATTTGAACATTGATATTATTTTTTATCCTAGGTTCAATTTTTTAAATTGAATTAATTGAATCAATATATTGCCAAAGTAACCTCTGTTGTGTAGGTTAGTTCATTTTTGAAATATTGTGATGTTTATATATTTGAGGTTTATGTGAATAGTGATTGGCCTAACGGAAGATTTTTATTCGGCCGAGCTCGAATGTATACTTTCAGTAATAAATATGGGACAATCATTCGGTTTTCCATGTGAATAACGAGTCGATCCAAAAAAAGTTCATTGTTTGAGAGGACTGACTGCTCATGTTTTGATTATTGTATTGAGAGTTCCACTTAGAAGTTGACACTTCTATCGAAAGACTAAGGGTCAATGTTTTGTTGGGTATCTTGTAATGGGGTTCAATATTGTTTAAATATGTTATTTTATGTTATTGCATGTGAATACGAATGTTAATCGTGCGTTTATTTGTTCTTTATTCAGTTAATACATCTGCTTCTATGATATCTACAAACATTAATTTTATCTTTGTTTTAAGTGGTTCAAATTTTAAAAAATGGAAAGAAAATGTTATGATTGTGCTTGGTTGCATCGATTTGGATCTTACACTATGAAAAGATCAACCACCTGCTCTTACGGATAAGAGTTCTTCTGAGGATAAAAAAAACTCTGAGCGATGAAATCGATCTAATTGCATGAGTCTCATGATCATGAAACATGCAATTCTAGAATCCTTTAGAGGCACAATGTTCGAAGAGGCCAATGCCAAACATTTTCTTGAAGAAATTGAAAAATATTTTGCGAAAAATGAGAAGGCTAAGATAATCACTCTTTTTTTGAGTATTGTCTCAATGAGGTATAAGGGCAAATAAAATATTCGGGAGTACATTATGGAGATGTCTCATATTGCTTCAAAACTCAAGGCACTAAGGTTAGAGTTGTCTGAGGACTTACTCGTGCACTTAGTTTTGACATCCCTTCCTACACAATACAACTAGTTTAAGGTCAGTTATAACTGTCAAAAGGAAAAATAAACTCTCAATGAGCTCATCTCTCACCGTGTGCAAGAAGAGGATATGATGAAGCAAGAGAAGACTAAAAGTGCTCATCTGATAGTAACCTCTAAGAACATGTTTAAGAAAAAGAAAAAAACTAAAGAAGCTGCAGTTGACCCTCAATCACAAAAGAAACAAAAAAGACATCAGAACTCAAAGTCTAGTTGTTTCTTTTGCAAAGGGGAGGGTCACATGAAGAAGGACTGTACCAAGTATCATACTTAGCGTGAGAAGAAAGATATACTTTTTACTTTGGTTTATTTTGAAGTAAATTTGACTTTTGTGCCCAAACACACTTGGTGGATGGATTCTAGTGTTATCACTCACATAAGTGTATCTATGTAGGGTTTCATAAGCTGCCAACCGCCAATTGATGCTGAAAGATTCATCTATGTGGGAGATGAAAAAATAGTTGAAGTCGAGACAATAGAGATATTTAGGTTGTCATTAAAGATTGAAAATTATTTAGATTTGAAAAAAACATTTATTGTGCCCTCTTTCAGGCAGAATTTAGTTTCTATTTTTATTTTGGACAAATACAGTTATTCTTGTTTATTTAGAAATAATGAACTTAAATTGTTTCTTGATTCAAATCTTATTGTGACCGGCTCTTTATCTACAATTCATAACCTTTATTTGCTTGATACTATTGCCTTATTTAATGAAACCTTGCAATTAAGTTCTCATGGTACAAAACAAAAATTAATAAATGAGAATTTTGCTTTGTTATGACATAAGCGCTTAGGTCATATTTCTAAATAAAGATTTGAAAGACTTATGTAAAATGAGATTCTTGATTCTCTTGATTTCACTGACTTTCAGGTTTGTGTTGAATGTATAAAAGAAAAATGAACAAACATAAAGAAATTAGGTATTGAAAGGAGAACAAACGTTCTAGAACTAATCCATACAGATATTTGTGGACCCCTTCCTACGGCTTCTCGGAATGGTCAACAATATTTTATTATGTTCATAGACAACTATTCTCGTTACAGGTACCTATATTTGATTCATGAAAAGTCTCAGTCTCTGAATGTGTTCAAATCGTATAAGTCCAAAATTGAAAACCAACTTGGCAAAAGAATTAAAACCGTCAGATCTGACCGTTGTGGTGAGTACTATGACAAATACGATGGATCAAGAGAACAACGTCCAGGGCCTTTTGCTAAATTCCTAAAGGAATATAGGATCGTCCCTTAATATACCATGTCAGGCACCCCTCGCATAAATGGTGTTGCTGAAAGACGAAACATGACTCTTAAGAATATAATAATGAGTATGATTTCTCATTTTACCTTACTGGAGTTCCTCTAGGGAGAAGCATTAAAGACTACAACCTATGTTTTGAACATGACACCCTCTAAAGCAGTAACTAAGACCCCATATGAATTATGGACATGCCGAAAACATAATATGAAACATTTTCATATTTGGGGATATCCAGCTAATGCTAGGCTCTATAGGTCATATGAAAAGAAACTGAATTCCAGAATGGTTAGTTGCAATTTTGTTGAGTATTCTGAAAGGTCCAATGGCTATAAGTTTTATGACCCTGCGAATAAGATCTTTTTCAAAACAGGAAACACTTGTTTCTTTGAGGGTGTTGAGTTTGGGGAGAGTGATAAAGTAAACAATATTGCTTTTGAAAAATAGTCTTTCTTTTCTTATAGTTGTGGATGACAATAATAAGATTTTCATTCCTGACATTGTTTCCACAAATTCGGATCAAAGTAATGCTTTAGATCTCTCTATCTAAAATCAAGTTTTTACTCCTAGAGTTCAAACTCAATAGCCTCAAGAAACACCTTAAGAACCAGTGCTATTAAGGAAATCCAGTAAAGAGAGAAGAAGGGCAATTTCAGATGATTATATTGTATTTTACAAGAACATGAGGGTGATACTAGCTTAATGAAAGATTATCCAATCAACTTTCATCGAGCTACACAAAGTTCTAACTCTCAAAAGTGGATTGAAGTAATGCATGAGGAGATTAAATTCATAAGTAATAATGCCGTGTGAGATCTTGTCCCATTACCTGAAGGTGTGAAACCCATTGGTTGCAAATGAATATTTAAAACAAAAAAGGGTTCAAAGGATAATGTGGAAAGATATAAGACCCGTCTTGTTATAAAAAGGTTTACTCAAAAGGAAGTTATTGACTACATAGAGACTTTCTCTCTGGTTTCTACGAAAGACTCTTTTAAGATTATGATGACATTTGTAGCTCATCATGACTTAAAAGTACATTAGATGGATGTTAAGACTGCATTTCTTAATGGGGACATCAATGATACAATATACATGGTCCAACCAAAATATTTTGTCTCAGGCGATGCCAAGAAGATCGTTTGCAAACTAAAGAAATCTATTTATGGACTTAAGCAAGCTTCCCGTCAGTGGTATCATAAATTTCATCAAGTTATCCTCTCATTTGATTTTGAGATGAATGTGATTGATGAATGCATGTACCATAAGTTCAGTAGGAGTAAATTTATTTTTCTAATTTTGTATCTAGATGACATATTGCTTGCCAATAATGATATATGCATACTATACGAAACCAAGAGATTTCTAACAAAGAAATTTAAAATGAAAGATCTTGAGGACACCTCTTTTGTATTATGGATTCAAATACATCGAGACCGTTCTCGGGGTATTCTTGGATTATCACAAAAGAACTATATCGAAAGGATTCTGAAAAGGTATGGCATAAACGAATGCAAACCAGGGGATACTCTCGTTGCTAAAAGAGACAAGTTTAGTCTCGCTCAATGCCCAAAACACTAGTCTAAAATTAAGGCTATGAAACAGATTCCCTATGCATCTACTGTGGGGAGTCTTATGTATGCTCAAGTATGTACGCGCCCGGATTTAGTGTACATTATTAGGATGTTAGACCGATATCTCAGTAACCTATGTATGAATAATTGGAAAGTAGACAAACGGGTTGTGCTATATTTGCAAAGAACAAAAGGTTACATGCTCACATACAGAAAGTCAGATCAGTTGAAGATCATTAGGTATTCTGATTCTGATTTTGCGGGATGCTAAGACAGTTGCAGATCCACGTTAGGCTATGTTTTTCTTTTGGTAGGGGGAGAAATTTCCTAGAGGAGTGCCAAGCAGACACTCATTGCTTCTTCCACCATGACAGCAAAATTTGTGACTTGTCATGAGGTATCCAACCATGGGATATGGCTACGTAATTTTGTCATAGGGCTGCAGTTTTTGGATAATGTTGAAAGATCACTAAAATTATTTTGTGACAATAATTAGGCAGTGCTGCATTCCAACAACAATATGAGCTCATTGAAGTCAAAATATATTGACATTAAGTTTCTTGTTGTTAAAAAAAGAGTGTAGAATGATCAAATATCGATAGAACATATTGGCACAAACTCAATGATTGCAAATCCGTTTACTAAAGGTTTGCCACCCAAGGTCATTTATGAGCATAATGCTTGCGTGAGTGTTTTATTGTTTTATGATATGATGGTTTAGTGAAAGCTCATTTTACCATTTTGGTATAAAGTTAAAGTTTCAGTTTCATTCTATACTCATTATGTTGTGATCTCACTAAAGTTTTCAAGAAGTATCAGTTGGAAATAGGCATGTTTGATCACATTGCATGTAATTTTCATGCTTCACATCAATACTTGATCCATGTCATTTGGTTGTGTTAATATATGTGATCATTGATGGGTCCAATTACGTTATTTGTAATAAAGACCACTTTGGTTCTATGTTGACATAATCAATAGACCGAATTGGTAAAGTTATTAATTGATAAGATAATATTATTTTTTAGCTCATAAGGTTTCAATGTGTGATTATAAGGTTACGTATGTAGCCTAAGTGAGAGATTGTTAAAAAATCGTGTGGGCCTATATACGTTGAACCACACATTGTAAGATTGTCCTAGGTTCGGGCCTGATTTAAATGATCCAATCAGGATGGGCCCTGTGGTATCTCATATGGTATGATACACTATGTGGAGAGACCTGTCCTATCTACAACTTTGTAATGGGTTGAGTTGGAGAGAGACTCTTAAATATATTAGGTTATGGTCCTCAAACCTTATATATAGGCTCTTCCCTCTTCAGATTCCTCATAAGTCAGAAAGAGTTTCAGTTTCTCTCATTAGGTTTAGAGAAAGAAAAATAGCTAAATATACAGGTTCTAAAAGATCATATCTGACAACGATCAATTAGAGCGCTATGGATTTAGATATCGCTTTCGCTTTCAGTTTTATTCTGTTTTTTATTTCAAGAGTTTAGCGAGAACACGTATTCGATCCTTCTTTAGTTTTCGATGGACTTTTGACTCCAATACATGAAACAAGGATGGAGGCAAGGATAAGGGATAGACTCATGCTTTCTCTCACCCTCCCTTGCCCCACACGATCTCATCCCCGATCCTTCTATAGGAATGGCAATAGACCCATGGGAAATGGGGCTTCGCTCCGCCTCATCCAGTTTGAACTGGGGATAGAGGACATGAAACGAGGATGGAGGTTGAAATAAAAACCAGTGCGAAGATAGAGACAGGGATGAATATCAAGATTTTGAGACAGGACTGGGGTGGAGACCTTGTCCCCCGCCCACACCCTAGTCCACTGCCATCCCTAGTGGAGACCAATGCAGTAAATCTCACTTGTGGTTCAAGTAGGTCCCACACGGCCTCCAAAAGTCTCTATGGGTCGGATCCAGAACAACTAAATACATGCATAGTCGAATTGAGAAACAGTCAAGAATTGAAAAGCCTCCATCCTCGATCGGACCGCCCTACTCTCATAAATTGATGAATTTACCCTTTTACTACACTCACTCCCCCAACCAAATAGCGCGTAAGGGCTGGTCAGTCAAAGGGTCGGGTATCCAACCATCTGCGATTGCATTGAAACTCGCCCAAACAGCTAACAGTTACTCAGGCTTGCCTTCGAGTTATTGCAGTCTAAAAATAGACAGATTGGATCTACTGCACGTAACCAACCATCACCAAAAATCTAATTTTATCCCAAAACTCAGCTTGGATCCAACTATTTGGTCCACCAAAGCTACCCCAAACTCCATTTCCCTCCTTTTAAGAAACTGAATAGGATAGGATAAAGCTTTAACTAAAAAAGTGACAAGAGAATTGTAAAAAAATAGCAGATAACTTTCTCATAATTAAAAAATAACCTACTTTTTTTTTTTACTTTTTTTATTGAAAAGCTATCTTGTTGAATTAACTTCTGTAACTACGAGTAACTTTTTTTCAAGTAATAAAAATTATAACAGTCTTGGTTTATATATATATATATATATATATATATATATATATATGAGGAAGAAACCCTCACCGAAAACCAGGTCATTTAATGAGCACGCCTCTTTGTGAGGTAAACTTTGAGTTAAAAGACACAACCACTCAACCTTATGTGCCCAAGCCGTGTTAAAGTAATGGCAGGCCCCATGTGCAAATGGGATTCGATCCCGGGTCTTCAGCTTGATGCAGGACCCCGTTGACCACATGGGTAACCACCGTGGTGGTAAAAATAAATACACATAATTTGTCATACTCAAGATTTTGCTAAAAGTATTAAAATTTTCTGATATTCAAGATCTTGCTATAGGTTAAATTTGAAAACTACACATAATTTATTTATCAACCATGGTAAAGTATTGGAAATGATCAAAACATAGTTAAAATTTTGAATTATCCTGAAAATTTAGGTGTTTATTATTTCAAGTAGATAAATGCCTCCGATTAATTCGCTTTATCTTTCATAAATATCGTTTCAAAGAATGGCTTTTTATTAATAATAACAAAGTTTAGGTCATTTTTTTAAATTATGCTAAAAATGTAAGGGTTAATTGGAATATTTTCACGTCAAAACTTTCAAAGTTTTGCTAAGGACAAAAAAGGGAAAAAGAGAAGATCACCGTTTACCACCAACCGTCCAGCTGTCACACGTACCTACGGACAAGTGGCACGTCTAACACGTGTCTAATGTCACGTGGCTCTCTTGGGTGGCCGTGCAGACTGTCAGGGCGGGACCCACACATCTCTGGCGAAAAACTGAGATGTACGGCGGAGATGAATAGATTATTTACAACATGGCCCTTCGCTCTTTGTTCTTCATAAGAAATTCCATTTATGGGGCAGGATTTTTTTACTATTTTAAAGAGCACCGAAATTTTTTCTGAAATTCTCGATATTGACTGATTTCCAGCAAACTGACAAATACGAAATTTTGAGGTGATATGTTTAGGCTTCTCACATCGTCCTTGGAATTGAAAAAAAAAACTTATTTATCCTAAAAAATGGAAAAGCGTGAATGTTTTTTTGAAAATTTAATCATGAAGCATTGAAAGCTATTAATTATTGTTTGTAATTTGACTTGAAAATTAAATTGAGCTAATGAAAAATAATAATAATAAACCAACGTCTCTGTTCGGCAGTTTTAAAAAATCAGAACCAGTATCAGAAAATTCAGAAATATGAGGTTCATCTTTGACATTAAGGCCAAATAGTTGGTCTTCGAACAAACTTTCCCTTATAAATACGAACCTTCCCCCTCAAGCACAAGTCCTCTCAAAACCTCGCCGTTCCCAATTGACCGGAAAATATTTCCGGTTGGGATTCAGGCCGGCCGTCTCCGCTCTCTCTCCCTGTGTGTTACTCTCTTCTTCTCTTCCCGATGGAGATCCGACGGAGAGCGTCAACTAAGCGGCCGGAATCCAAAGGCGCCACCACCACCACCACCAACCAGGCGGGAGGGAGGCCGAAGACGCGGCTGGCCGTCGCTTCCGACGCCCTCCCCCTCCCCGCCAACGTGACCAACAAGTTCTTCCTGGTTCTCTTCTTCCTCTCCTCCTACTATCTGATGCGGCGGTGGCGCGAGAAGATCCGCACCAACACCCTCCTCTACCTCCTCACCTTCTGGGAGATCGTCGCCATCCTCTCCTTCCTGTCGTCCTTCATCTACCTCTTCGGCTTCTTCGGCATCATCTACGTCCAGCCCTTCGTCTCCCGCCACGCGGAGGAGTGGGACGACCTCGAGCCCGAGCCTGATCGCCGGCCTTCCCCTGCATGCGCCTCACAGGCTCCGGCTCCCCCTCAGCCCAAAGATCTCTCCGGCGACCCAGACGATGAGATCGTCATGGGGGTCGTCAATGGCGCTGTCCCGTCCCATTCGCTTGAGTCGAGATTGGGCGATTGCCAGCGGGCGGCCGGCGTGAGGCGGAAGGCGCTGGAGATCGTCTCCGGGAGGGCGGTCGACGGGTTGCCGCTGGATGGGTTTGATTACGGGTCGATTTTGGGGCAATGCTGCGAGTTGCCGATCGGGTATGTGCAGATTCCGGTGGGGATTGCGGGGCCCTTGCTGATCAAGGGGAAGGGGGAGGTCTATGTGCCGATGGCCACCACCGAGGGGTGCTTGGTGGCGAGCACGAACCGGGGTTGCAAGGCGATTTACGCATCTGGCGGGGTGGATTCGATTTGCGTGAGGGACGGGATGAGCCGGGCGCCGGCCGTAAGGTTGGCGTCTGCGAGGAGGGCCGCGGAGCTCAAGTTCTTCCTCGATAATCCTATGAATTTTGAGACGGTGACAATGATCTTCAATAGGTATGTTCTTGGTTTCTTCTTTTTCTCCGTGGGTTGTTTCCTTCTGCTACTTATTTGTGGCTTATTTACCTTACTTTTGTTCCAAAAGTTTCCCAAGGAAAAAAAGATGTTTTTCTTATGTTTATGTTTTTGTGGGTCTTTTTGAATTTGTTTTTTAATGCATTGTGTTTGTTTTATTGAGTATTCTGTTGCTTCAATTGGTTATTTTTTCTGCATTTCTTTTGAGTTGATGATTCTTTTCTTGGTTGGTTTCGGAGGAGCGCTTCTATTCGATCTTTTAACTATTTCTTTAGTCTCATATATATATATATATATATATATATATATATATATATATATATATATATATATATATATATATATATATATATATATATATATATATATAAGCTTTTTAATCTTGACTTGCTTTCATCTTTTCTTTTCTTTTCTTTTATTTTTTTGATTGATTGTGAATTATGTTTATAGTTTTAATGCCTTATTGGGGGCGTTTCGAGTGTGTTAGATTTATCATACTGTTTTTTCTTATCGTTTTGGATTCATCTCCTTGTTCAATTTGTGGTATGCTTTCGAATGGGTTTCTTTTATAGTATTGTTTCATTATTTTATTTTGAATGGTTGTTAGATTTCTAGGATTTTGAGATGGTGTGATTGAAACGAGCTCTTTTGTTTCTCTCTTGTTTCATCATTTTCTTTTGAATGGTTGTTAGGTTTCTAGGATTTTGAGATGGTGTGATTGAAACGTCTTCTTCTTTTTCTTCTCCTCTCTCTCTCTCTTGGGGATTGCAGCACCAGTCGATTTGCGAGGCTGCAGAGCATCAAATGCGCATTAGCAGGGAGGATCCTTTACATGAGGTTCGTTTGCGCCACGGGAGATGCCATGGGCATGAACATGGTGTCCAAGGGAGTCCAGAACGTGCTGGACTTCCTTCGCAATGATTTCCCCGACATGGATGTAATCAGCATCTCAGGTTTGTACTGTCGTGTGTAACACTTGATATTCTCTGTCATAAGTGAACTCGATTTTTGCTGTTTATAAATTGAAGATATTCTTATTGGGTGTCCTTAGATGTAAGTTAAATTTGGTGATCATGAACCTTTTTGGTGGTACCGTTGATGCCTTGTATATGAAAAGTTCGGTTAGGTCAACCTGTAGCCATTGATCTCCTAGTATATGAAAAGTTCGGTTAGGTAATAACCTGTAATTCTTTGATGATATATCAAAAGAAAGCGACATTTTTCACACAATTTCACTGTCATGGATCATCCCGTCTTCTCAAAATTTAACGCCTATTGTTCATTTTCTTGTTTTTCTCCAAACATCTCTTTCAAATGCATATCCCACTTTTACACAAGGATTACAAAAAATAGCTAGAAGTAACTGGGCGTATTATATGTGCCTATTGCCATCTGAACTTCATAAAGATTGTCTGTAACTCAAACAGGGTTGTGAAATTCTTTTGCAGGCAATTACTGTTCTGATAAGAAGCCTGCTGCCATAAACTGGATCGAGGGCCGTGGGAAATCGGTGGTCTGCGACGCAGTCATAAAGGAAGAGGTGGTGAGATCGGTATTGAAAACCTCAGTCTCTGCATTGGTCGAGCTAAACAATAGCAAGAACTTGGTCGGGTCTGCGATGGCTGGAGCGCTGGGTGGGTTCAATGCTCATGCTAGCAACATAGTTTCGGCTATTTTCATTGCCACCGGTCAGGACCCTGCTCAGAACGTTGAGAGCTCCCAGTGCATCACATTGATGGAGTTTGCTGACAACGGCAAGGACCTTTATATCTCTGTTTCAATGCCCTGCATTGAGGTAAATTTTAGAATGCCCTTTTTTTGGTTATTCTGGTTTGTGGCTCGAAATGCTCTGTGAATGCTCTGATGGTGTGGACATACATGGATGCTTTATGTATATATTTTCGTACATTATGATAAATTTTCACTGCCGTATTTGATATTTCTTTTTCTCTCGTGATTCGGTGGGCCTCTTCAACCTTTGCCAGTTCTAATATGTAAATTGGTGTTTGTCCTTTGTGTTTGCCGTTTGATGATGCCCATATGTATGTTATTATTACTATATATAACCCTCTGAGAAAGCTTGTGTTTACTGTTCTCTGCTAGAGTTCGTAATTTGCTATGTTTAGCTTGGTTGCGCAAGTGATTCTTCAAAATTTTAATAGTTCTGTGCTATTAAAAATTATAATACGAGTTTATCATTTTCTCCTATAATTCCGAAGTTTGCGGGCCATGAATATAGCTTTCTTTGTTTTTCTTCTGATTTATTTTATTCTTCTTAATTTTCTATTGTTCTCCTAACTGGAGTCTGTTTATTTATTCATCCGGATTAGTTCATGAACAACGAAGAGAAGATTCGCACTTTAATCTTTCTTTTTTTGCCTTTTCGTCCAACAGGTTGGTACAGTTGGTGGTGGCACCCAGTTGGCTTCACAATCTGCTTGCCTGAACCTACTTGGTGTAAAAGGATCTAACATGGAATCACCAGGGGCGAATGCCACGAACCTAGCCCTTATAGTGGCTGGTGCAGTTCTAGCAGGGGAACTCTCTCTCATGTCTGCTCTTGCAGCGGGTCAGCTTGTGAAGAGCCACATGAAGTACAATAGGTCGAGCAAGGACATCTGTTCAGCTGCTAAGTCATGAAGTATCAGAGTTGAAGGGATGCCCCCCCTTGCCCCTTCTTTCTATACGGTTTGGAAAGGACCAAGAAGGGTTAGTGGCATGACCCTTTAACCAATACCCACTTTCACCCAACTTTCTTTTCTTTTGTGTAAACTGCAGCATTGTCCCGCACTCCAATTCCTCTTTTTTTTTCTTTTTTCTTCTTTTCAGACCATGTGATAGTAAAGAGAGTTGGATCTCTTTGTTGTTTGTGTCCACGTATACGAGAGGACGCGCTGGGATGAGATTCCCCACGTTAGAGAGAGGTCAGAAGGGCCCGGCCAGCTTTCTCCTTGCTGTCTCTCTTTGTTGGCTTGTGGTGGTGGTGGATGGGTGTTTGCTTAATTTTTCCTGCTTTTCTGTGGATGTCAGTTTTGTAGCCTTGTTTCCTCGCTGTTATCTTGTACATTTCCAGCCTTTCTAATCTGAACTTGGTGAATCTCTCTCTCTCTCTCTCTCTCTCTCTCTCTCTCTCTCCACGTAATTAACAAGTGTTTGAGCACCAGTTATGCATTTATTTTTAAGTTGTTTATCGCAGGAGGGGTGGGCATTGGACCAGCCCTATCAGGACCCAACAGGCCCTATCAGACTCAGGCCTGCTGCTATCCTGGCCTGACACTTTTCGGGCTTGGGTAAGACTTGAGTTTTTTCAGGCTCGGACTATTAAATGACCATATCAGCCTGACCAGCCTGATATAGGATCATTGGGCTGTTCAGAGAGGGAGGTTCTAACTATGCCTCTTTAGAGAGAGCCTAAAGAAATTCAACATTACCACTCACGAAGATCAACAAAATGTTGAACCCGTGAATTGAACAAGATCTAAGTCAAAACAAATAAAGAAAGCAGAAGAGAAAAAGAACATCAGACAAATAAAAATGGGCTCATGCTGGAGCCGCTTGCCCAAATTGCACCAAAAGAGAGGGAGCGGAAGATCACTAAGATGCATACGCAAGATTGCATAAACACCTACCAAGATTTTATGCACCAGGTTTTGGATGTTAACCAGAATTTGATGAAAATAAGCATAATTTCGTGCCATCCAAACAAACCACCAAGAAGTAAGCAACCACGTTCGTCAAATTAACCTCCACCTTGTGCTGCGCATAATACAAACCGGGCCCAAGATCAGATCTAGGGCAAAAGACTCCTCCTTAACAAACACTTTTGGATGCCTTCAGGTCCTGCTAAAGAGTTCCACAAATATTGGACAAGACCAGAACAAGTGAAACGTAGATTCTTCTACAGCTTGACAAAGCATGCACCAACTTGGGAGCTGAATGCCCTACTTCTTTAAATTACTGTGGGACTGGATCCTATCGTGCAAAATTAACCATGCCAGGACTCGAGAACGGGGGAGAAGGACCTTTCGCCTAAAGCACATCTTCGGGCAACCAATCAACCCTCGGGGGGAGCAACGAGCTATAGACTTTTTTGGTGAGGAACTCTTCGCTTACCACTGATCAAAATTTTAGGAGTCCTCAAAATGGTCTCTAAAGCAGGCTAAAGCCCTCAACCACGATTTACGCAAGTGCGAGAGCGCCAAACCTCGAGTTCCCAAACGAACCAGGATAAGAGCAGGAGCCTCATATTTAGCAAGAAGCAAACAAGCACAAGGGTTATCCGGTTGGTGGGCCAACCAACATTGCTTGGTGACAAGAACAATGTTTCGCAGTCTGGGCATAGGAATGCCTAAACCAGCCATACGCTGAGGTAAGACCATCGAACGCCAACCAATCAAGTGACCCTTATCCTTGAGTTGACACCCAGGCCATAGAAAACTTGCTAGCAAGCACATCAATTGCTTCTCTACTCTCACAGGTATCACAAACATAGACATGAAAAATTCTGGAATAGTTGAAAGAACATGTCTAACTAAGGTTAGACGACCGACGATGAAGACATAAGACAATTGTCATCAAAGCAATTTGCGCTTCACTTTTTGAAGCGTCGGAGCTCAAGCAGTAGAAGAGAGGCACTTCACTTGTAACGGCAAGCCCAGGTACATAATAAGCATGTCAGAAATAGTGCAATTAAAAATTCTCTTTCCAGTTATAAGTATATTGGCATGAACATTGAACATGGTAATAGAGCATTTGGTCTCATTTAGAGAAAGCGTAGATAGGGAAAGGAATAATTGAATGATAAGTTTGAACCTAAGCATCCGTTGAACATTTGCACGACAAAAAATGATCATATCATCAGCATAAGTAAGAATATGGCCCGAAAAGTCTGAAACCTGCAAAGGATCAATAAAACATGATATCGCAGCCCGCTTAAGTAAGCCCACAAGACCCTCAGCAACAACATTGAAAAACAAAGGCGAGAGGGGGCACCCTTGCCGCAAACCCTGCCCCAGCTTGAAATAGTCTCCTCTAACACCATTGATATTTAACATGGTCTGGGCATTTGAGACTAGCTCACGCACCCAACCAGAAAAACGATGACCAATATCAAAATTTGCTAACATTTGAAATAAGAATGACCGATGCACAGAGTCAAAGCTTTATGAAAGTCTAATTTAAGGACAAAGTAAGGTTGACCGCTATGCTGCAAGGAATGAACAACCTCGGACGCCATGATGAATGAGTGTTGGACCCTCTTATAACGGATAAAGGCAAACTGAGAGTCTGAAAAAAATTTGGTTAGCCACCGATTTCAGCCTATTCGCCAAAACCTTGGCAAACATCCGATAGAGAGCACTCATAGCTGAGATTGGGCGGAATCGTGAAATATCAGTGGCCTCATCCTCTTTCGGAATAAGAGAAATAATAGCAACATGAAAATGATAAGGCAGTCTGAAGTTACGATAGAACTCATCAAACATGCTCACCACATCTGATTTAACACAGTCCCGAAAGATTCTAAAAAAGTTGACATGAAACCTGTCAATGCCAGGCGCTTTCCAACCCGACAGATCCTTAATGGCCCTAAAAATCTCATCGTTAGAGAACCTTATTTGCATAGATCTGGCTTGCTCAGGCTGAATTGACCCAACTAGAACATTACCAAAGACACCCTCCGCAATTAACGAAGCAGAATATAAATCCTTAAAATATAGCAAGACTGCCAGATTAACGTGCTGATTGAGATATGAAACACCCCCAATGGAGATAGAAGGAATGACCTTCCTCCTATGACGATGAGAAGCATATGAGTGAAAAAATTTAGTGTTGCCATCACCAGTCGCAAGCCATTTTACCCTAGACCTCTGCTTCCAACGAATTTCCTCTTTGACCCTTCAGCTTTTTAAGAGCATAGTTAATTCTAAGGACCTGGCCTGGAAACTAAGAAGTTGCAAATCAGAAAAAGAGCCAGGAGAAGACATAGACTGATACAATGTAGAAATCTCTTGATCTCATGCAGCCATTTGCTGAAATTTCTCCACATTACGATTATGAAGTCAAACTTTGATATCCTTAGCTAGACGAGAAAACTTATTTTGAACCCGGAGCGTCGCCCAATGCTTATCAACAGGTTTGTTCTAAGAATTAGCAATAATCGAGAGAAAATCTGGCTCTTAAAGCCACCATTCTTCAAACGCAAAGCTCCTGGTGGGTTGAAAGTCATTCCCCAATGAGTGATGATCTGCCCATGATCCAAGATAGAGGGAGCAAACAACACACACTTAACGTCGGGAATGAGGTTCAATAAATTAGGGGTGACAAAAACCCTATCAAGGACCCTACAGTACGGACGAGACCGCCTATTCGACCAAGAGAAGCGCTTTTCAGTTAAAGGAATAGGGTAGAAAATGTCGATGAACAAAGTCTTGAAAACCTCGCATAGAGGGATTAGGAATAACGATGTTATTAGAGTCATGAATAGATAGCAAACAATTAAAATCCCCCATAAGAAGGTGACAATTTCTGGTAAAAATGACAACCCTATCCAAATTATCCCAAAATGCGGGCCTCATGGCGGCTAGATTAGGGCCATAAACAATAGAAACCACTACCCTTCTACCAGCTGACTGCAAATTGAAAGCAATAGATAGAGTGAAAAGACCCACATCCAACTGAGATAAATTTAAAGACTGCTTTCCCAAGATAAGGATACCTCCTGCATAATTGACCGCAAGCTTAAAGAAATAGTCAGTTCCCTGCCAGATGCTGGAGGCGACCACGAGTGGGATGATCTCTATTTTAGTTTCACATAAGGCAAGTAGGTCGGGCTTTTCCTCCCTAACCCAATTAGCCAGAAACAAGCATTTTGTGGGACAATTTAACCCCCTAACATTCCAACAAACAGTCTTCATGGAGCAAAATCTGGAAACACCCGGGGTTGGTGGCACCGAGACGACCTCCTTGCGGACCTAGCATCGGTAGCCGAAACAATTGACGAATGCCTCCTCATTTTTCGTTGACCATGCATGATTTGCCGAACACCCCCAACACTGACAGACGACCTCAAGTGACCATCGAAAATGCCCAACTGCTCACAGTCTGCTCCACCGGAGTGGCAGAGAGAGCCCCCAATAATAGCAGAGATAGCTGAAATCATAGAATCTATATCAACAGCTATAGCTTGCAGTTGCGAAGATAAGAGGGAGATATTCAGCAACTTAGCTGCATCGACAACCGTGACACCCAAGTGCTATGGACTAGGACGTTGCTGAAGCAAAGGCATAAACAAGTGGCTACCTTGACCCCACACTAGACTACCGGATGAGACCCCGGTTGGCGGAAGACCAAAAGATTTGGCAAATGAAAAAACCTCAGAGACATAATGTGATACAGGAAGAGGACGCGGAACCGAGGAGCCAAGCACCATGTATATGATTGCCAGATTGGTTCTATCATTAAACACAATAAGATCGATAACCAAATAGTCAGAGCATCTGGAGGAAAAAATAATAAGGGATGATTGCAGATTCATCCTTTGTCCACCACGCGCAAGCATGCCCAACCACGCCTCCAAGTTGTAACAGGAAGTGGTACAAACAGAAGCAGACATCAGCCCCCAAGCTTGAGAAATAATTAGCGATTGAACTCCAGTAGGGAAAACATTGCTATCATGGTAAATTTTTTGTGGGCCCACCCTTGATAGAACTTGAGATGGTGAGGATGACAAAAATTTTCTATGCTTCCCACGAGAATGCCTACCCAACCACGTTGTCAGTCCGCCACGAAAATTAGCGCAAAAAGAATCAAACGTTGAGCTCCATGCATTATAAATAGTGAGCAGCAAATCTCCAAGAGAGTAAACATTGATGGCAGAGACAAATTTTTTGGGACCCACCCCTAGCAGAACTTGCGACGGTTGGGAGATGCCATCATACGTTGGAGATGCGGCCAACATAACTATAGCAAATGACAAAAAAGAAAGCCCAAAGTGTTGCGACCGGACTGGGACCCGAATAGACTCAATCTTGACAGCATAGAATGAATTTGTCGAGTTATGAAGATTGTCAATCTGCACCCACGGTAATAAGGATAATTTCTGAGGAGGTCGTTTATGATTCTGACTTGCAAGATGACGCTCCAACCCAGAAAAATCTTTAGTGACTAGATTCTGCCCCGACGAATGGGAATGTGAGGGGTTTGATTGCCTTCGCTTTCAGACTGGATGACGAAGAGAGAGAAAAGAAGAACCACACTTATGACAATCACATCGTTTGTGAAAGTTCAGAGAAAAACAAGCAGCACACCACCAATCCCCCAGCCTGGCATGACTCAACTGAGATCTAGAGTGAACAACGTGGAAGGAACTTTGCCAAGTACATGGGACCTGCTCCCATCCTCGATCAGCAATGCATATTGGAAGTTCACGAATGAAGAAAGGCGAAACAAGCATAGCCTTAACAGAGCAAGCTTCGAGAGGTTCCCACCTAATAGCTCGTAGGAAAAACCTAATATCTGAAATACATAGAGAACCCACATCTAGGCAAGATCAAAGGGACTCTGAAAGCTTAGAGAAGAACCAATAATTGAGTCTAAAAGGCAAGGCGACATCCAATCCCCACCGATAAAGCCAAAAGGCTTCACCCCAGTCATTCAAGGCTTCCTTGATGAAATGTAGGGCTCACAGGTTGACCCTCAATGGGAGATCAGGAGCAATCCCCCAAAAGCGGCTTGATGAGGGGTGCATAACCAAACGACAAAAGGCATCGATGGAGGGGCCTACGAAACTCTAAAAAAGGGAATATACGAGATAGAGGCACACCTGCAAGGGTTGGGACTCTGGCAGTGATCAACACAACCGACAAAACTCGGCACAAGCTAGGGCATCCAACGTTCGAGCCTGCCGCTGGAAATGTAGACTTCGACACCTTCTTCCGACTACGACCGAGACTGCCGCTGGAAGCCAGTAGCTAAAGCCTGGCTGTTGCAGACTTACAGTCAGGTTGCCTACGACATCCACCGAGGTGAACCGTAGAGGTGAGGAATGGTTTTCAGGTGGGTTGAGATGCTGGCGGAGATGTTCATGGATATCCCGATGAGCTGGAGGGCCCCTTCATTGTCATAAACCGCATACACGCCCAACTGGGATGGGATTGCCTCTTGCTGCTGCGGTCTATTGCTATGGCCTCCAACTCACCCAGCTTTTGAACTGCCCTTACTGTCACCAAAAAGGCCCTTCGGGGTCATGCGAGCCCCGACCATAGGCCAATCGACGGGCGCACACAGCAGATGGCAATAGCGAGCGTCCGACAGAGACTGCACTAACTGGGAACGAAAAGAAGAAGGGATTTGAGGTTTTGAGGATTTGGGGTTAGAGAGAGGGCTGAGAGAGAGAGAGAGAGATGTCGGACGACAAGAGGGACCGGTCGCCGGCCGAACCAGTGGGGAGAAGGGTGAATGACCGTCTAATGGGGGGGGGGGAGGGTGGTGCCCTAACGAGAAGAAGAAATCCACCTTCATGCTTCGAGCTAGTCATCGATGCCGGAAAATGATAGCGGAGTGCAGTGGCTGGTGGGGGATGGACCCAGAGAGAGAGAGAGAGAGAGAGAGAGAGAGAGAGAGAGAGAGAGAGAGAGAGAGAGAGAGAGAGAGATGGCGGTCATTCACCCTGTCATGCTTCCTTCATCTTCATGCCTACCATGCATAGAGAGGAAGAGGAGACGAGGATGATTAATATTGTTTTTCCTTAGAAACCCAAAACCGCCTCCCACCTCCAGGGTGGGCAAGGGCTTGAATATAAGTTTCAAATTCTTGGGGGTGCACGTCTATGATCATAAAAGCTCTCCTCCTTTTCTCTATAATGTGTTTGTCAGCTCATTCATCAATGCATTTCACATAAGAAAACCGATAGATACAAAATATGTAAGATATTTTGAAAATCCATGCCTTCTCCTTATTTTGATAAGATCTTCATTTTGAGATGGTTGAAGATAAGAAATCTTGTTAACGTTATTGGCTTCTCGTATGAATGGTTTTGATTGACTTTTCTCGATGGTAGGGTGGTTTTAATAGTTTTTCAAACATGTACATTTATTTTTCTGATTTTCAATTCTTTTTCCAAAATCATCCCATTGTGCTGGTTAACTTTCTTACCTTTCTGATCTTTGATTGACTTCACTTTTTTAACCCCTTGATCTTGTTAAAATCGCCCCACTATGATGGCTGGCCTTAGTTTGATTTTGAACTCCCTTCTTTTTCAGTTCATACTTACTCAATTCATCATTTTCTTGCTTAAGCTGATTTTGATTTTGAACAACTCCTCTTGTTCCTTACTGTTCAAACTTATCTTGTTTAATTTTCAACCTATGATTTCTGCCCGGTTCAATCTTTCCTTGTTGTTTAATCTTACCTTGCTTAATTTGTAACATAGGATTCTCGTCAGGTTGGGTCTTACCTTCTTGTCCAATTTTACCTTGTTTAATTTTTCACCTTTGATTTGAATTTAAATCAAGCTTATTGAGATGTCGACCTGGAGTTGGATCCTGACCTGGATCTGGAGCAGTCTTATTACTCTCCCTCAAACGATGCCGATCACAGAGGCCAAGTTTGCTACGAAGATTGATGAACTATGTTTTAGTTAAGGGCTTGGTGAAAATAACTGCAAGCTGCTATTTTGAAAAAACCTTTTTACAAGAAAATCGCTTAACCTTCGGAACCAAGTCCTTGACGCTTGCTCGAGACCATAGAGGGCCTTTTTCAATTTGCAAACATACTTAGGGTTATTAGCATCCCCATATCTTAGGGGTTGTTTCATAATTACTTCATCTTTTAAAATCCTATGAAAAAGACATTTTTAACGTTAAGTTGTTGAATTTTCCATGATAAGAACAATTCTAATACTACCTGACCTTGACTAAGCGCTTGTACCTGATCTATGACGATGTAAGATGAATCATAATTGAGTCGCTCTCTCAACATGAATAATACCTTCGTCTCCTATTGAAACCTTGATTTGTAGCTTCAATGGCTGCCTACACAATGCTCCAAGTGTGTAAGGAGAAAGAAGAAGGTAGAAAGTAGAATAGGAAAAGGAAGAAACAAGAAAGATATAGAGGGAAGAGAAATATAGAGGGAATAGGAGAAGGAAGATTAAATAGAGCAATAGGGGGGCGTCCCCTCCTATTGGACTCTCTCTCTTCTATCTCATCAAGGATGTGGGCCCCACTAGGTAGGTCAACTCCCCTTGAAGACTCCTCTAAGGAGTTCCTTCTAATGCCCATTCTCTTGATCTTTTTTTTGTTTGATTTTTTTTACTTTTCAAACTCCTAACCTTTAGGTCTCTTTAGAGTCCTAATAAATTTTTTTAATTAAACTAAATACGGGGTCCACTAGGGGGGCATCCCACCCTATTCTAGAACCCATTATTAATGTTATTAAATTAATATTTAAATTAATTCTCTAATGCTAAGTCAATTCACTAATCAAATCTTTTTTTAGAGTTGTGAAATCCTAGAAAAGCTTTCTGTATAAATTCTCTAATTATCAAAATATCTTTAATTATCATTATTTAAAAAAATTAGTCATATTTTCAAATATCATGGAACCTACTAGAAAGATCTCTACACATTCTGGAATCGTCACATGGCGTAGAGAGGGTGCAAAATACCAAAATACCCCTAGCCACCCACCAAGTCACTTGTGGGCGCCACATTAACACATGGCACTCTATTGGGTTGGGCGTGACCCGTTGGGCCCCCTTATACCATTGTGACATCCTCCTATGACTATGGGTTGGTCCAAAATACAATCCGATCAATTTTTAAAAATTCATTTCTAGATCTAATTCAAGTTCAAAAACCCAAAATAAAGGTCGATCCAAAACAAAAAATGCATTTTTTGATCCAACCCAAACCTAAAATCATCAAAACTGATCTCCTACAAGATTTGTGGCTCATAACAGATCTAACTAGAGTCCTAGTTCGATTAGAATTCTTAAATTTGCTTGAATTTAACTTGATTTTAACTCAAACATAAATTAAATTTCACTTGAATTTAAAAGTTAAAGTAAACAAAATTTGTAGATATTACATTGAAGCCAAAAAACCTTTGCCTGGTCTTCGACATGTTTCTCGATGGTTACAAAGTCATCACACAACCCTTTAAATTTGCTTATGTAATTAGTAAAAGAGCCGTTATCTTTCTTCAAGGAAGTTATCTGTTACATTAGATAATTTTTTTTGTTCTAGGGATCATGAGCAAAGGTATCATCAACAATAGTCTAGATTTCTCTCAATGTTTCCAGACCATGAATGCTTTTAGATAGAGTCTTTGTGATCCATCCTTTGAGTAGATAATCAAATCTGCGCCATGCAAAATAGGAGGCATTTGGCCGCCTAACTGATGGTGGATTTAGGTGGTGAAATGTTTCCATTAAGGAAACCATGCGGGTCTTGGCTTTCCATAAGAGCCAACACTTGTTCAACTTCAATGTCACAAAATGAGACATTTTAGAGTAGTCAGATACAAAAATAGTGAAGAGACAAGAACAAAGGAAGAAGTCATAGAAAATAATCACCAAGATGCAAAAATAAGTGGTTGGCCTTCACCCCAAGCTCGACTCTGATACCATAAAGAAAAAGTGATCAAAGAGAAATAGTAACAAAGATGGTTAACGTGGTTCAGTTGATGTGACCTACGTCCACCATTATAAAAGCTCTCTTTTTTTCTCTATA
Organism: Nuphar pumila; assembly: GCF_984573655.1. Taxonomy (NCBI): domain Eukaryota; kingdom Viridiplantae; phylum Streptophyta; class Magnoliopsida; order Nymphaeales; family Nymphaeaceae; genus Nuphar; species Nuphar pumila. Next base: position 120,134,340 of record NC_143256.1, on the reverse strand, counting down.
TTGTGTTTATCAGCTCATTCATGATCTTTATGTATAATGAACTAAATTAAAAACCAGGAGCAATGAATTTTATACAAGAAAAACAATAAATACAAAATAGGTAAGATATTATGAAAAATCCATGGCTTCACATGTTTCTTGCATTTCCTTATTTTGATATGACCTTACTTCTTCATTTTGAGAAGGTTGAAGAGAAGGAATCTTGTCAACATGATTGGCTTCCTGCATGGATGGTTTTGATTGGCTTTTCATAATGGCAGGTCAGTTTTAATAGCTTTTCAAACTTGTACATTTCTATTTCTCATTTTCAATTCCTTTGATAAGACTTTCCAAAATTGCCCCATTATGCTGGCTAACTTTCTTACCTTTCTGATCTTGGATTTGCTTGAGTGATCTTACTAAAATCGCCCCACTATGATGGCTAGCCTTACTCGATCTTGAACAACTCCTCTTTCCTTTTATAAGAACCCGCTCTTGAATCATCCGATTTTGATGCATAAAGGTGATCTTTTTAAGCCTTTAAAATCAATGGCACATAATCTTCATAAATATTCAAGCATTCAAAAATCACATTTTCATAAAAAAACACACGGTCCAGTGGTTTATTCCTAGCAAATTCACCATGCCAAGCACATCCACATGGTTGGATTTGCAAAAAAATGTTGGAAATGCCCATATTTTTAGTTCTCACATATCAGTTCTCAAATTCTAGTATCTCTCTTTATATATATATATATATATATATATATATATATATATATATATATATAGACACACACACACACACAACAACAACAACAACTACGCCTTCATCCCAAAACAATTGGGGTCGGCGATATGAACCAAAAAAGAAAATCATTTTGGGTCTTCCACATGAATCCTTCTCCTCCAATCATTTCTATCTAATGCCATGTCCTCGGTGAGGTTCAAAGCATTCATATCCTTTCCTATCACCTCCATCCATGTCTTCCTAGGCCTACTCCGACCTCTTTTAACTAATATATTTTCCCATTTCTCCATCCTTCTAACTGGAGCATCATTAGGGCTTCACCGAATATGTCCAAACCACCGTAAACGATTCTCTCTCATCTTATTTTCAATGGGTGCAACACCTACCTTCTTACGTATCTCCTCGTTCCGAATCTTATCTTTTATTGTATTTCCACACATCCATCTCAGCATATGCATCTCAGCTACACTCATTTTTTGAATATGATGTCTCTTGGCAGCCCAACATTCCGTACCATATAGTAAAGTTGGCCTAATAGTCGCCCTATAAAACTTTCCCTTCAACCGCAAAGGCATTTGACAATCGCACAACACTCCAGTTGCACTCTTCCATTTCATCCACCCAACCTTTATCCTATGATTTACATCTCCAGCAATTTCTCCATACTTTTGAATGATAGATCCCAAATATTTGAAACAATCATCCACCGATATTTCTTGCTCACCAAGCTTAACTACACTCCCATCACTACATCGTTGCTTACTAAATCGGCATTCCATGTATTCTGTCTTATTCTTACTCAACTTAAAACCTCTTGCTTCCAATGTCTGTCTCCATAATTCTAACATAGAATTAACCCCATCTCTAGACTCATCAATCAAAATAATATCATCAGCAAACAACATACACCACGACACATTTTCTTGAATTGATCTCGTAAGCTCATCTATTACTATAGCAAATAGGAAAGGGCTTAAAGCAGATCCTTGATGTAACCCAATCGTTATAGAAAAATTGGTTGTCAACCCTCTACAAGTGCAGACATTGGTTACTACTCCTTCATACATATCTTTAATTATACTAATGTACTTGAGAGAAACACCTTTCTTAATCATTGTCCACTAGAGAACGTCCCTAGACACTCTATCGTATGCCTTCTCCAAATCAATAAAAAACATATGCAAATCTTTGTTCCTCTCTTTATTTCTCTCAATAAGTTGTCTAAGAAGATGTATAGCTTTCATAGTTAATCTTCCAGGCATAAAACCAAATTGATTTTCCGATATCATGACAACCTTCCTCAACGTAGACTCAATCACCCTCTCCCAAAGTTTTATAGTATGACTCACGAGTTTTATACCACGATAGTTTGTGCAATCTTGTATATCACCCTTATTCTTATATAGATGCACCGAAGTACTCTTCCTCCACTCATTAGGCATCTTATTTGTCCGCCAAATCTTGTTAAAAAGATTTGTCAACCATTCTGAACCTTTCTCTCCCAAGCATTTTCAAGCCTCGATAGAAATACCATCTGGGCCAACTGCCCTTCTTGATTTCATTTTCTTCAAAGCCTTTGTAATTTCTTTTTTTTGAATCTTGCGCATGAAGTCACAATTCATCTCATGAAAAGGAATGGAGAAGTCTCCCAGATCATGAGCATGACTTTCATTAAATAGATTGTCAAAATAATCTTTCCATCTCTCCTTAATTTCCTCATCTTTGACTAAAACCCTTTGTGTTTTATCTTTGATATATCTAACCATACCCAGATCCCTCGATTTCCTATCTCTCATCTTTGCAAGACTATAAATATCCTTCTCACCCTCTTTGGTATCCAACTTGTCATAAACCTCCTTATATACCTTATCCCTAGCGTTCTGAACTACTTTTTTAGCTTCTTTCTTTGCTATCATATACTTCTCCAAATTTTAATTATCACGACTCTTACTTAGATTTCTATAACACTCTCTTTTAACCTTAATAGCTAATTTGACATCCTCGTTCCACCATGATGTATCCTTACCCAGCGGTGCACCGCCTTTAGACTCACCCAATACCTCCTTAGCCACCTTTCTCATGCCACCCGCTATCTTATTCCACATTGATTCTGAATCCTCCTCGCGACACCAATCAACTTCCTTAACTATCTGCTATACAAACATTCCTTGTTTAGCTCCTTTCAGTGCCCACCACTTAATTCTAGGATCTATCCTATGTCTATCCCTTTTGCGGTATTGTCTAATTGTAAGATCTAAAATTAAGACTCTATGTTGTGTAGCTACACTTTCTCCCGGTATAATCTTACAATCGATGCAATAATCCCTATCTCTCTTTCTAAGTAGGAAAAAATCTATCTGACTCGTATTAACCCCACTTTTAAATGTTACTAGGTGAGACTATCTCTTCCTAAACCAAGTGTTTGCTAAGATCATATCATAGGACAAACCAAAATCTAAAATTCTTTCTCCACTTTTGTTTCTTTCTCTTATACCATAGCCTCCATGGATACTCTCAAATCCATCCCTACTAATGCCTACATGCCCATTAAGGTCACCGCCGATGAAAAGCCTTTCTCCATAAGATATCTCTTGTACTACTCCATCTAAATCTTCCCAAAATTGACGCTTAATGGAATCATCTAAACCTACTTGAGGTGCATAAACACTAATAATATTAATAATATCCGTACCTAATACTAATTTAATAAGTAAAATCCTATCACCCTTCCTACGGACCTCAACTACATTATCTATAAACTCATGACTCATAACAATCCTTACTCCATTCTTATTCCTATTTATTCTTGTATACCAAATCTTATATCCCCAAGGTTCTATCACTTTTGCTTTCTCACCTACCCATTTGGTCTCTTGTAGACATAAAATATCAATCTTTCTCCTACAAATAACATCTACTAACTCTACCAACTTACCAGTTAAAGACCCTATGTTCCAAGTGGATAACCTAATTTTATGGTCTTGGACTAACTTCTTTACCCCCACCCGTCCAACAAAGTGAGGGAACCCTTGCCTATTTGACACCACACCCGGGCGCCAGTGTGACGCGTTGCTTCCGGTCGACGACCTAGCAACCCTTGCTCATTTATCACTGCCTCCGGGCCTATAGAGTACAACGCGTCGCTTAGTAGGGAACGCCCCAACGAAATTCTCATATTGGTTCATATTCATAGGGTATGACTAAGTTTTTTATGTTGGCTGTCACAGGCCTACCGCAACCCTCCTCCTTTATCCGGGCTTGGGACCGGCAGTGCATAACTAAACAGTTATACACAGGCGGAGTTATATATATATAAAGAGAGAGAGAATCACTAGAATACCAAAATAGAAATATGAGAACTAATGTGTGAACCATGATTTTCATGAATTTTTTGTTCTTTTCTCTTGAATCTAATGGTATAGATGTGATATGCACGCTTGGTTTTATAAGAACCCGCTCTTGAATCATCCAATTTTGATGCATAAAATCAATGGCTCATAATCTTCATAAATATTCAAGCATTTAATAATCACATTTTTTCATCGACAATACAGGATCCAATGGTTGATTCCGAGCAAACTCACCATGTCAAGCACATCCATGTGGTTGGATTCTTAAAAAAAACTGTTGGAAATGCCTATATTTCTGGTTCTCATATTCTAGTGACTATACATATATAGTCACTAGAATATGAGAACTAATGTGTGGACTACAATTTTCATAAATTTTTTATTATTTTCTCTTGAATATAACCATACAGATGTGATCTACTTGCTTGGTTTCATGAGCACAAGCTCTTGAATCATCCAATTTTGATGCATAAAAGAGATTTTTTTAAGGCGTTAAAATCAATGGCTCATATTCTTCATAAATATTAAAGCATTCAAAAAATATATTTTTTCATCGAAAATACATGATCCAATCCAATGGTTGATTCCTAGCAAATTCATCATGCTAAGCACATCCGCATGATTGGATTTGCCAAAAAAGTGTTGGAAATGTTCATATTTCTAGTTCTCAAATATGTATACAGGTTTTAACCAACAAGAACCGTCTAATTTGAAGGTCGGACAGTTCTTGTGCAACCCTAACCCACTCATCTTTTTCTTTCTTTCTCCCTTCTCTACTTTTTCTCTTTCCCCTCCCCCCACCTCTACCACCCTCTCACCACCTCCACCCCCAGCTCTTGCCGTCGGATGACCTCCCATCACCCCATCGGCCGCCAAATGGCCTCCCATCTTCCTCCCTATGCTGGTTTGAACAACCTCCCATTTTCCCTCCACCTCCCACCGATCATTCTTCGCTGAACAGCGTCCAGCCACCCCTCTTTTCTCCCTACATCTTGCATCCCCGCCAAACGACCTCTCCATCTAACAGTTCTTGTTGATTCAACCAATATACAAATTTCACTGGTTTACATATTCTAGTTATCATATCTATCGATATAGAATAACTAGAATATGAGAAATAATTGTGAACTGCTATTTTCATGAATTTTTTGTTCTTTTCTCTTAAATCTAATTGTACGAATGTGATCTACATTCTTGAATTTATAAAATCTCGCTCTTGAATCATCCGATTTTGATGCATAAACCTTGTCTTTTTAAGGTTTCAAAATCAATGGCTCATAATTTTCATAAATATTCACTCATTCAAAAGTCATATTTTTTTCATCCAAAATACATGATTCAATGGTTGATTACTAGCAAATTCACTATGCCAAGCACATCCACATAGTTGGATTTGCAAAAAAAAAAAAGGTTAAAAATGTTTCTTGTTCTCATATTCTAGTTACTCTCTCTCTCTCTCTCTCTCTCTCTCTCTATATATATATATATATATATATATATATATATATAATGTGTAAAACTTGTTCTTGTTAACATATCCCTCCATTGGATTCTCATTTTTAAGCTTTCCAAGGCTTTTCTTTCCACTCTTTTTTGCAAGAACATTGCCGCTTGAAATGCTTATCAAATTACTAGGGGTTCAAAGGATTGGAAAGGGATTGTTTGGTGATGGAGAGACATCTCTAGCAGATTTAATGTCATGGTGAATTGCAGATAAAAACACAGAATTTTGTATAGCAGCTTGGACATCCAACTGTTGAAGGTTTCGTACAAAAGTTACATGTGCCATCAAGATAAAACTGTATCCTATGGTCTAGCTGGTGCTTTGCACCAATTGTCTGTAATGCCATAAACCTTTTTTTTGTTTATATATATATATATATATATATATATATATATATATATATATATATATATATATATATATATATATATATATATAAGACCTCTCTCTCTCTCTCATCAACGTTCAACAGAGAGAGGTTCATGTATCTATTAAGTTCATTTTGGATGGTTTCATACATCTTTGACAGGAGGGTTACTATTTTGATGAGTCTCCTCATGTTTACAAACTCCCTTTACAATAGAAATTTCTTTTACAATAGGTTTCTTTTTCACTATTGACCTCTTAGGAGTTTTTTTTTTTTTCGATAGAGAAAGCTGGGGTTAGGCCGATCCCAACCAGTTATACAACCATACCATTGGGATTCGAACTTGCAACGTCTCAACACAAGGTGACGTGCACTAACTGCTCCTGCCAGACAAGCTGAGCCCCGTTGGTACTCTTAAGAATTTTTTCTTTCGTTAGGCAATTTTCTATGAGAGCCAAGGGGGGAGGGTTGTGTATGTTCGCCCCCGATGATTTACTGAATCCCACGTCCGTGTTCGGGGGATCGAATGAGCGCCACGTATTCATGCACATGGGGCTCGTATTCCCGTGTATGTTTACATAACTTTGCATCGGACTCTGGTGCTGTTGCAAAGACTTAATCACCCTTACTTGCTTTTCTTGCCCTGAAATGACGGTTCGAGGAAATGACAAAAATATCCTCCATTCAAAAGTTGTGAAACGACGGGTGGGGAAAAGGACAAAAAAGTCCTCATTCCAGAAAGTTTGATGTTAACCATTTAAAGTGGAGATGTTCGCTTGCGCCATCTGCTGTAACAGTGCTCCCATTATCAACGTTCCAGTGTTACAAAACATTCCAGTGTCTTCTCTTCATTACTGCTGTCGTTAGGCATCATGGAAGAAAGCAATGATTCACAAACATTCCAACCAGTGCCATTAAGGCACAGTGAGTAGATTTTCATCTCATCATGCTATCGATGAAGAAGGCATGTTGTCTTGTGTGCCATTAAGGCATTGTTTGGTTATTGCAGGTAGATCTTGTTATTACGAAGGTTGGAAACTTATCGATATTTGTAAGACGCTGGGACCTGTTGACAAGAACGCTTGTTTGCAGATGCTACGAAGGGCCTCTACCCCATCAGGTATCCTACAGTCACTCATCATATGCATTGTATCTCAAACCGCTGTATTAGTAACAGACTCTCATTTTTGTGAGATACATTTTTGTTAGTTAATATTGATTTGTTTGCTATTATGTTCAAGTTCTTCCTTATCGATTTGTAATTTATTGTGCGATATATTTATCGACCTTTTAGATAGTATGTTTTTGTATCGTCGAGTTATAAGTTATAAAAACTGAACTGTCGTATCGATTTTCAATATCTGACACATCGCTATACATATCGTTTTGTAAGATATTATATGTTTTGTAATATGTATTTGTAAGATATTTGTACAAAGACTTTGAAAACGTTTGGGTGCAGAAACACATCTTGACACGCATGGCGGGGCGATTTTCGCATGCATATCGTTGCTCTCTCAGCGACTTCTATTGAACTCGCTTTAGAGCCTCGTGGATATTATGAGAGCGTTATCGTCAACACACATGTACGACATGTTTATTTTATTGACATGGTAAGCGACACGTCGATGCTCAGCACAAGCAAACATTAAACCACACTTGCTTTGATACTTTCATTCATTAAATCGTTGCTTTGACTTGCGTAACCCTAGTGGTATCCGTTCTTATATACATCCTGATTAAATCGTAGTAAATCTATGCCGCTTGCTAACGGAAATTGATATATTGCTTACAAAACATTCCACTGTCTTCTTTTATTTGTCGTTGTTGTTAGGCATTAAGGAAGAAAGCATTGATGCTCAAACATTCCAACCAGTTCCATCAAGGCGGCGTGAGTAGCTTCCCAGCATCATGCTATCGATGAAGAAGGCATGTCGTCTTGTGTGTCATTAAGGCTTTGTTTGGTTATTGCAGGTAGATCTTGTTCTTACGAAGGTTGGAAACTTATTGATATTTGTAAGACGCTGGGACCTGTTGACAGAAATGCTTGTTTGCAGATGCTAGGAAGGGCCTCTACCCCATCAGGTATCCTACATTCACTCATCATATGCATTGTATCTCAAACCGCTGTATTAGTAACAGACTCTCGTTTTTGTGAGATAATATCGACTTGTTTGCCATGAAACTGTAAACGCAAATTGATATATTGCTTAAAACATTATTGAGCTTATCATCAGGTTGTAATAAAGACGATGTAGCTCAATCAATAGAAAGATCTGGAGAATTGAATATCTATGCTTATGACCCAACTGAAGAATTGAACATCTGCACTGACGATGCACATGAAAAGAAGGGTGCAGGCATTAGACCCACTATTGACTTGAATGTTCCAGTGGAAGAAATGCAATTCAATGATGAGGTAGACTACCATGACAGCACACATAATAAAAGTGTATGCACCGGAAATGTACACGGAAGTACACCTGACTTCAATGTTCCAGGAGAAGAAATGCAATTCAATAATGATCCTGATTTTGATGTCAGTACACTTAATAAAACCGTAGGAACTGGGAATGTACATGGAATTGCACTTGACTATGTTCCTGTAGAAGGAATGCATTTTAATAACGAAGAAGATGCATATAAATTTTACAATGATTATGCCTTAAAAGTTGGCTTCAGTGTGAGAAGGTTTTCTTGGTCAAAAAATGCACAGGGTGTCTTGGTTAGAAAGACATATGTCTGTTCCAAGCAAGGTTGGAAGAAATCAATGGGAAATCCAACTAGGAGCACGCTAGAATCAAGATGTGGATGTCAGGCGAGATTGGTTTTGAGAAGACATCCGAATGGGAAATTTGTCGTGCGTACTTTAATCAGTGATCATAATCATGATTTATCTGCATCATTTATGACTCCTATGCTAAGGTCACATCGTAAAATAACTATAGCTCATGCTGCAATGGCTGAAATAGCCGATAGCGCCGGCATTGCACCAAGGAAGACATACAATTTGTTTACCCGCATTGATGGTGGTCGCGAAAATGTGCCATTCACACCTTTGGATCTTAGAAACCACTTGAGCAGGAAGAGGACAGATAACATGAAGAACAGAGAAATATGTTGTTTGGTTCGTTACTTACAGAATAAATCAAGTAATGAACATGGTTTCTTTAGTGCAATGCAAGTGGACGCAGATGGATATGCCGTGAATATGTTTTGGTTAGATTCAAGGTTTAGATTAGATTATGAATGCTTCAATGATGTGCTTGTGTTTGATACTACAGTAAAGATTAACACTGAACAGTGGTCATTTGCGCAGTTTATGGGAGTGAACCATCACGCACAGAGTTGTATATTAGGCGGTGCTTTTGTGTATGACTAGACCAAGGAAACCTTTGAGTGGTTGTTCAGAGTATTTACACAGGCAATGAACGGGAAGCATCCTGAAACTGTACTTACAGATGGTGATCACGCAATTGCGGCTGCAGTGCTTCATGTGTGGCCAGATGCACATCATCGCCTGTGTTTGTGGCATATCTTTTAAAATGCAGCAAAGAACATAGGACACATATTTAATCAGAATACAGGGTTTGACAAACATTTTACAAGGTGTGTACTTCATAGCGTAGACGAGGTCACCTTTAAGTCAGATTGGGACAAAATGATTAAGACATACGACCTTGCTGACTGTCTGTGGTTACAAAATTTATATGCAGAAAAAGAGAAGTGGGCATTGGCATATGGAAGAAATACTTTTGTGCAGGTATGATAAGCACACAAAGAGCCGAATCTATGCATGCCACGCTGAAGAAAACCCTGTATTCATGTTTAACAATGTTTCGTTTCATAGAACAATATAAATTATTTGTAGACGGTCTAAGACAGAATGAGCTTGAACAAGACGTGAAATGCTTCAATACACGACCTCTAACTTTTGGCATGAAAATATTGATGCGACCTGCAGCTCTGTATACACTAACTGTATTTGAATGGATCAAGAAAGAGGTGTTGCATATCATGAATTGCAGAATAGAAGAACTGGTGCAAACCGAGAATATGCACAAATACCATATTTTTTGTCAGGGCGAAAAGCATCAGGAAAGGCAAGAAGCGCATGTCACGTACAATGTCGACAACGGAAGGGTAGAATGTTCATGCAAAATGTATGAATTCAAAGGTATCCTATGCTGTCATGCATTAAAGACACTCAATCAAAAGAAGATACAAGAAATACCTGAGTCTTACGTAATGCGAATATGGATGAGACGCGCGAAGATTGAAATGCTCGTTATGGACAATGCGAGTAAATCTGCTGTTGACGAGAAGTGCCACATAGCCTCCCGTTACCAACAACTGTGTAGGTCATTCATGCATGTTGCTGATTTGGCATCGAGAAGCGAAGAAGGCTATGCATGTGTGAGAAAAGCTGCAACGGAGTTACTTGAAAAAGTGGAGTTAATTCACATTAAGTCTGTTGCAGCGAATGAATACCAGCCGAAGATAATGGGATCGAACAACGTAGGTCAAAATCATGTCTCGCTTGACACTCCCGAGAAGTTGCGCCGAAGCGTAAACATTATCTTCAACAAGTCAGTAGTGAACGTTGTTGATTATGATGGACATATTCATGAAGCGCAGGGTATAAAAAAAAAACCTGCCTCTGATCGCAGTCGTCGGAGGGCAAAGGGTGCACTAGAATTGGTTGGCAAGAAAAGGACTAAGAAACAACCAACCTGTAATAAAAAACAACAAAGCCCTTCGAATGAACAGGTATGTAAAACATTATATTGCTTCCCATTGCGTGAAGCTTGTCAAATAGCTAACTCGTGTAATGTCCATCATGCAGCAATACCCTGCAGAAGTACCGACAAACGTTCAAACCTACATTCCTCCCGACCAGATTTCCGGCAACAATCGCTACAATTTTACAAGGCTTTTGGTATGTAATCGATGTTGCGAGGAGGTACGCATTTCTTGTGAAACATAATTCAGTGTCTAATATTTTCTCTTTCATGACAGGCTACGATGCAGTCGACAGATAGGTTTGGGACACAGGAATCTCGTGTGGGCTATTAACTTAGTTGTCATGACTCTTTGCATGACCCGATCTCCACAATGTCGGATTTTTTGAGAGTTTATAGTCGTTTGTCATTGACGACTTGCGGTTCGTGGTTGAATTTGTTCAAATCGATAGATAGCGGGTTTTTGCTTCTGTAGGAAGGCGAATGATGACATCACTGTATGGTGATTTGTGGTTATCGTTGAATAGCGATATGTGGCATCGCAGCGTAGAACGTTGTTGATTATTGTTGGACTGTCAATCGTAGCGTGATGCGAAGGATTGTTCAAGTGTGCTGCGATGTGTGGCATCGCAGCGTAGGACTGTCAATCACTGTGCTGCGATGTGACAGATCGCTATTCAACAATAACCACAAATCGCCATACACCTCCAGTCAACTTCTTCTCGAACAAATCTTTCGCGTTCCTGACACCTCCACTTGCCTTTTGAAATCATTATTGTTATCTTGTGAAAAGTTGTATCCATATATTATAAATAAAAGGCTACTCAATGTGTATTTTCCAACGGATACCCATAAATGTTTGAGTTGTCGTACAGTATTCATTGATCATGTTGGTTGAGCAGTATATCTTTTAGGTCATAAATAGTCGCACAAGCACTGGAAGGTGTGTTTGTCTTCTACTTCGTGAACCAGCAACAACCAAACCGACGGTTCCTTCATAAACCTGGAGATCCGCCCTCGAACATAGAAAATTATAGTCGGTGAGGCAGACGAAGACAGCTACACGACCAACAATGGCGAATCCTGAGTATATTGTCTACGCATAGTCTACATGTTCAGCAAAATCCGTCTCTTTCATGCGTTTTTTGCGATTTGTTTTTGTGTACTATATAATGTAATTTAAATATCGGTCGTTGCAATGTCCGCATTCATTTCAGTCGAACATCCACTGACGAAGTTGGGCGAAAACTTAGTCAATCACTCCTGGAGGACATCAACCGAATGCGCAGTGAATTCGCACAATGCAACATGATCAGTAATTTTGTTAGTATGAAACTAGTAGTAGTTGTCTATAAACGTAAGTCATGTGTACGTATGATCAATACAACACCATATTTGTTGCAAACAGACTATATCCGATTTCGTAAATTATATTAAAAGCAACGCACCAAGCCAGACTGTGAGCGTCGTCAGCCCATATTTCATGGTATATCGGTTGTATTTTATGTTGCTTTTCATTATTGATTTAGTCCAATTGATTCGTATGTTAACGTTGGTGTTAGCAATGTTTCTTTCGGTTTGCAGACTATATTACGTTGTTTGCCATACTCCAGTGGATTTCAAGACGGCAAACCTTATTGGGTTAACGGTAATCACTGCAGAGATCTTATGATAAGTGAAAAGGTAAGCAAACAAACCTACAGTGCAATATTACAGCGTGACAGTGGTAACAACATTTTTTCGATCTATTTGCAGATACTGATTCCTACACTCTGGCAGTCTGAAAAGCATTGGGTCTTATACGTGATGGATTTACGCGAAAAACAACTATGGTGTTACAATTCGTTGGAAGTTGACAATGGTTTACGGCTAGACATTTCCCATCTCGTAAGATTCCATCTATATGAGTATCGTGTAGTGTACTGGGGTCATGAATTTACTTTCGGTCGCATTATTCTCAGATCAGTTTCCTCATAGCCATTTTGGGAGTCAATGTCAGCGAGTGGATCTATCGCACGACATACCATGCTCCTTTACAAGATAACGGCGTTGATTGCGGTGTATTTGTAATGAAGTATATTGAAGCGATATACAATGGTGCAGAACCCTGTTTCAATGCTGTATGCCATTCCTTGGCCTCTGTTATTGGCAATTAAGGGCATGTCTATTGCTTCTAGTTTACAATCTGTTTTTGCAGGTTGATATACCCGGATTTCGCGAAGAACTCTGCAAAAAGTTGACGTCCTTTCTAATTTTGGAGGAGAAACTGACGGAGGCGAGGATCTAAAAGGCTTGTAATTGATAAAAGATGTGCGCTCAACCCGCGTGATTGACAGTCGCAGGGTGAGACTACGATGTGTGCAATGAATAAAGACTTTTAATGTTCGAAATGATAATATTCAACATCGCTATAAAATGTTGTATGCTTAAACATCGCTTTAATGTCGCGTTCTTATTTTACGAATAGTACAAAGCGATACGCTTGGTGGTCTAACGTCAAACTACACTGCTACGACCATGAAAACCTGTGGCAGCATTTGAAAATTGCTTGAATTTTAAACGACGGTTTCTTCAATTATGATCTTACAGACCTATGAAAAAGGTATAAACGGATACGACAACTGCGTCGAAGCCGCCTATGCACTCGATTCAAGAATAAGTCGTGTATGCAGGAATTGTCGATTATGTCAGTTCCTTATTCGCGAAGCAAAGTGGAACTGTGTGTTGTGTCATTCAAATATTAATGAAACGTCCTATCACCCTCCGTCAGTTTTCGAGTATATACGTCAGTTTCATTAAACCAAAAGCAAATCTTAAATAAAAAAGCACTCCGCATTAATGAAAACAATGTCATGCCAGAGGGCTATTCTGAATGGTAGTCAATGCGATTAGACCGAATCTTTGGGTCTCAAATAAATCCACAAGTACGTGTAAAGAAATCGCCTTAGGTGTACATTACCGTCGGTTCATCAATACAGCAATTTCTAAGAACAAACCTTTCTTATTGATAAGTTCACGTAATGCGATATTTAGAAATATCTTTCGCCAGAGAAAAATATGCTGGTCGTACTTGTGCTGGTCGAAAGTACCAGCAACCCAACAAAATATGCTGGTCGAAACAGAGAAAAACTACAGAAAATGGGTTACCGCCTGAACTAGGAACCCAAATCTATCATCAAAATTGCACCCAAACACCCAAATAGCCCTTCAAATCAGTCCCAATCTATCACACACCAAAAAATGACCAGATTATAATTGATTTGGGCAAACAAAACCCACCGATAGCATCACAATCACAAACTTTTTGCATTCAGGGTACTGTTCATCAGTTTTTTCAGAAAATACAAGAAAATCCACTAAAAATTGAGATTTCATCCGACCATTAAAATTCTTGATTCATTCAATCACAAAAATCAAGAGCTAATGGAATCCAACATCAATCGACCAAAAGTTCAAGACTTCAAGGTTGGTACGGACGTCAGCTGTGAAGAACACAAACTGAGGTGGGTCCCAGCACGACCGATGCAGATGAAGCTTCTTCCTCTCACCGATCTTCAACAAAGCACCCTTTCATTTTCAATAGAGCTCTGATACCATATTGAAATCGAGAAACCAGCAAGAACAAAAGGAGAATAGAGAGGGAAGACAACTTAAGCTTCATTAGCAAAAAACCCTGAAAAGGTTACAACATATAGGGGTCGACCCTCTTTTACACTACATGACAAAAATTTAGATACCCACTAACACCTTGAAACATTACAGTTATACACTACATGACTTGGCGGAGCTCCTGCTGGCCACCCTCAGCGCGACTGCACCTACTGGGTTACTGTCGAGGAGGACGGCGAGAACGGTGATGGAGGGCCTCGTTAGGTTGTACAGACATAGCAATCGATAGGTTTCACTTTATACTATTCTGTTTGCCGTTCGTTTTAAACTCAATCAATTTTCCTTATATTTCGTCGCGTATTACCGGAATATGTTCCTGCAACAAAACAGGTAATGTGAAATCCAATATATAACAGGAATACCCAATAACATCGGATACGAAGCTCATGCAGCGTAGAAACAAGGTTGTTCTCCATTGTATATTGCTTCAATATGCTTCATTACGAATATGCCACAATCGACCCCATTACTTTGTAACAGAGCATCGTCAGCACATAGCAACATCCACTCACCAATGTCGACACCCATTTGCCCGTTAAGGAATCCCGCCTGTGAAAAATGGATAATATATTACAGTCCGGTCCACCTCGAATAGTTACTTTACCTTTGGGTACAAGCTTACCAAATGCATAGCATCGCGTTCTACGCCACTGTGACAGTCTAATGAGATGTAGCACCATAGTTGTTTTAGCTGAAAATTCATCTCGTATAGGACCCAATGGTCTGGATGTTGCTAGAGTGTAGAAAGTAAAATCTGCGAATCGATAAAATCATTTTTCGTTCCAGAGACTTACGTGATGGGGATGTTACGAATAAACCTTGGATAAGAGGTTTGTTCACTTACCTTTCCAAATTTCGAAATGTCTATGCACTCATCATCGTTGTTCCAACAAGGTAGTGCATCTTCGAATCCTATGCCGTATGGCTTTCGCCGGACGTACATCTGTTGCACGAAATAGCAAGGTTTAACCACCAAGAAACGTGAGTACGTCATGAAAGCAGACAGAACAACAGCGGCACAGACATACCATGAAATACGGGCTGATGATGCGTACTGTATTGCTCGTTGGGTTGCTCTGAATGTAATTGACAAAATCATACATTGTCTAGTTGCACAAAGTTACGAACTTCAGAACATGCAAACCGATGACCTAAAAATTGATAGTGGACAAATACTTACAAAATTACTGATGGTGTTCCCATCTGCAAATTCATCTTGCATCTGCTCGATGTCATCTACGAACTCGTCAGGGCGTTGCCGCCCACCCGAGACTGTGGATGTTGCACTGAGTGCACCATGAGCGTGATATTCAAGATTGGACATTGAAATTATTGTCTACAGTAAACAACACTAGTCCAAATACGACATGAAAAGCCAAATGTTCACTAAACCGCTCAGGCGTTTCAAAGAATATACCTCTTAAGCACTAGTCCTAGTACTGTGCATGTGGTTGTCTTCTTGTTCAGAGCCGTGCATGGCCGTTTTGCTGCCATCGTCCACTCCATTGGCAACGTGCCTGGTCGTTTAGCTCCCATCCTCCTATCCGTTTGCTCCATGTCTGGTCGTTTTTCTCCCCTCGTCCACTCCTCTGGCGCCGTGCCTGGTCGTTTTGCTACCATCGTCCTCTCCGTTGCCGCCGTGCCCGGTCGTAGTGCTCCCATCGTCTTTGGCGTCGTGCCGGGTCGTATTGCTCCACTAGTCCTCTTCTTGTTCGCCATGGCTGGTCGTACTGCTTCGATTGTCCCCTTCTTCGGCGCCATGCCTGGACGGAGATATCGATGGCACCTTTACAACGGAGATACTGAAATGCCGTCCTCACCTACAAAGGTAAAGTCCTTTAACGTGCAGCCATTTTTTGAAAACAGCCCGCTAATTAATTGATTGCGTTTAAAAAAAATATAAATACGGCTTTTCGCATGCCACCTTTTTTTGATAACCGCGCCAAATTAAATGCTTGCGTTCGAAGTATTCAAAAATACGTCTTTTCATGCCGCTCATTAAGTTTTAAATATTCAAAAATACGTTTTCTACGTGTGATTAGACATTCGAACAATACTCACAAATCACTATGTTGCGATGCCACATATCGCTCTCCGACTCAAAGCACGAAGCTAATTAATTGATTGCGTTTAAAAAAAATATAAATACGGCTTTTTTGTAAAAAAAAAGTAGTTATTCAATCATACATATATGTGTTCTAAGGCTGTCAAAAAAAATTTATAGTGACACAATCATGCATATTTGTGTTCTACGATTGTGATTTTTTTTATAGTGATTCAATCATGCATATATGTGTTCTAAGGTTGCCAAAAAAAATTATAGTGATTCAATCATGCATATATGTGTTATAATGCTATAAAAAAAATTCATGGTGATTCAATCATGCATATATGTGTTCTAAGGTTGTAAAAAAAAAAATCATAGTGATTCAATCATGCATATATGTGTTCTAAGGCTATCAAAAAATGTTCAATCTGCCATATATATGTTCTAAGGCTGTCAACAAAACTTCATAGTGATTCAATCACTCATATATGTGTTGTAAGGTTGTCCAAAAAATTATAGTGATTCAATCATGCATATATGTTTCCTAAGGTTGTCAAAAAAATTTCATAGTGATCCAATCATGCATATATTTTTTCAAAGGCTATCAAAAAAATTTCAATCATGCATATATATGTTCTAAGGCTGCCAAAAAAAATCACAGTGATGCAATCAAGCATATATGTGTTATAAGGCTCTAAAAAAAAATTCACTATGATTCAATCATGCATATGTGTTCTGAGGTTATAAAAAAAAGTTCATTAAGAATCAAACATGCATATATGTGTTCTAAGTTTGACAAAAAATTCATAGTGATTCAATCATGCATATGTGTTCTAAGGCTGTAAAAAAAAGTTCATTTAGAATCAATCATGCATATATGTGTTCTAAGTTTGACAAAAAAAATTCATAGTGATTTAATCATGCATATATGTGTTCTAAGGCTGTTAAAATTTTTTTTTAGTGATTCGATCATGCATATATGTGTTCCAAGGCTTTCAAAAAAATTTCAATCTTGCACATATGTATTCTAAGGCCCTAAAAAAAATCATAGTGATTCAATCTTGCATATATATGTTCGTAGGTTGTAAAAAAAAACTCATAGTGATTCAATCATGCATATATGTGTTGTAAGTCGGTCAAAAAAAAATTATGTTGATTCAATCATGCATATATGGGTTGTAATGTTGCCAAATAATTTTATAGTGACTCAATCATGCATATATGTGTTCTAACGCTGTCAATATTTTTTTATATTGATTCAATCATGAATATATGTGTTCTAAGCTTGTCAAAAAACATTATAGTGATTCACTCATGCATATATGTGTTCTATTGCTGTAAAAAAAAAATCTTAGACATTGAATCATGCATATATTTGTGATTAAATATATGTGTTCTAAGGTTGTCAAAAAAAATCATAGTGATTCAATCATGCATATATGTGTTCTAAGGCTACCAAAAAAATTTCATAGTGACTCAATCTTGCATATATGTATTCTAAGGCTCTCATAAAAATAAATCATAGTGATTCAATCATGCAAAAAAGTGCTATAAGGCTGTCAAAAAAATATCATAGTGGTTCAATATTGAATATATGTGTTCTGAGGTTGTCAAAAAATAAATAATAGTGATTCAATCATGCATAAATATGTTCTAAGCTTTTGAAAAAAAAATTATAGTGATTCAATCATGCATATATGTGTTTTACCGCTGTAAAAATTTTTTATAGTGATTTAATTATGCATATATGTGTTCTAAGTTTGTAAAAAAAAATTATAGTGATTCAATCATGCATATATGTGTTCTACGGTTGTCAAAAAAATTCTAGTGATTCAATCTTGCATATATTTGTTCTAATGTTGTCAAAAAAAAAATCATAGTGATTCAATCAAGCATATATGTCTTCTAAGGTTGTCAAAAAAAATTCATAGTGATTTAATCAAGCATATATATGTTCTAAGTTTGTCAAAAAAACTTCATAGTGATTCAATCATGCATATATGTGTTCTAATGCTTTCAAATAGAGAAATGACAATAATGATTTCAAAAGGCAAGTGGAGGTGTCGGGAACGCGAAAGATTTGCTGGAGAAGAAGTTGACTGGAGGTGTATGGCGATTTGTGGTTATCGTTGAATAGCGATCTGTGGCATCGCAGCACAGTGATTGACAGTCCTACGCTGCGATGCCACACATCGCAGCACACTTGAACAATC
This sequence comes from Nuphar pumila, assembly GCF_984573655.1. Classification (NCBI taxonomy): domain Eukaryota; kingdom Viridiplantae; phylum Streptophyta; class Magnoliopsida; order Nymphaeales; family Nymphaeaceae; genus Nuphar; species Nuphar pumila. The sequence continues at coordinate 120,115,718 of NC_143256.1, read as the reverse complement.
CTTCGCATCACACTAAGATTGACAGTCCAACAATAATCAACAACGTTCTACGCTGCGATGCCACATATCGCTATCCACGTGTGATTAGACATTCGAACAATACCCAAAAATCACTATGCTGCGATGCCATAGATCGCTCTCCGACTCAAAGCACGAAGCTAATTAATTGATTGCGTTTAAAAAAAATATAAATACGGCTTTTCGCATGCCGACTTTTTTTTATAACCGCCGCCAAATTAAATGCTTGCGTTCGAAGTATTCAAAAATACGTCTTTCCATGCCGCTCATTAAGTTTTAAATATTCAAAAATACGTTTTCCACGTGTGATTTGACATTCGAACAATACCCACAAATCACTATGCTGCGATGCCACAGATCGCTCTCCGACTCAAAGCACGAAGTATCCAGCGATGGCAACAAATCCTTTCCTTATCTATTGATTATTTGCATCGCTGTAATCAGCGATGTATTGGCGAAGACAAATACAGCGATTGCGAAGACAAAGATCTCTGTAAAAGTAATTTCAATTGTAATCATTGCATTTTTGGAAAAATAAGAAGCTTGACTTTTGAACAAAGATCTACGTTTACAAATAAATCTTTTGAACTTGTGCACTCGGATTTATGCTGCGATGCCACAGATCGCTTTACGACTCAAAGCACGAAGTATCCAGCGATGGCAACAAATCCTTTCCTTATCTATTGATTATTTGCATCGCTGTAATCAGCGATGGCAAACAATCGCTGTATTTGTCTTCGCCAATACTTTGTGCGTTATTCTTTCGAGGACCGACACCCGTAGTATCTATGGGAGGATTTGCTTACTATGTTATTTTTTTTATGATTATTCAAGATTTTGTTGGATATACTTCCTTAAACATAAGCATGAAGTCTTTGTATCGTTTAAGACATATCATATGATGATTAAAAATCAATTTAATGATAATTTAAAAATCTTTAGAGTTGATTCCGGAGGAGAGTATCTTTCAAATGATTTTAAAAACACCACAACAAAACAGTCTAGCTGAAAGAAAACATAGGTATATTATTGAAACAACTAGAACTTTACTCATTTCTCAAAACATTCCAAAAAGTTTTTGGGCCGAGGCGGCTCTTACATCCGTTTATCTTATAAATCACTTTTCTTCAAAAAATCTAAACTAAACTTCAGCTTTTAAAATTTTATACCAAAAGGAACCCGACTAAAATAGGTTAAGAATCTTTGGATGTAAATGTTTTGTCCTTACCGACAAAAATGACAAACTCTCACCAAAAGTCATTCCTTATGCATTTCTTGGATATTCTGAAACTCAAAAAAGATTTAGATGCTATGATGTTAAGAACGACAAACTATATGTTTCTAGGAATGTGACTTTCTTAGGAAACGTTAGTGGTTTTGAGAAGGATGAATCCCATAAAGAGAATATGGATTACTCTTTCTTGTTTAAGTTACTATCTAGAAATGATGATATTTTTAGTGATGATGAACTCAATTAGCTTAGTAAAAAAGAAAATATAGATGAAGACAACCATCCTTCTTATCAACCTACTAATCCTCCCATAGAGGAAAGTTTATTTATTACCGAGACCCAAAGTCGGAAAGATGTAATAATAAAGAATTAAACAGTAAAAGAATTTCACGTTACCGCAACTCATTATACAATTACAACAAATGTATAGCGTGATAAAAATGAAAATCTAGGATTTATTCCGAGTCACTGGACGAATCTGATGAAATTTCATAGGCTTGTCTCTCACTTTTTATTGGTGGACCGTCTATCCTGGGTGGCCTCCTCGTTGCGAAACCTTGCCTAAGAAGACTGGTCATCATGTCCACCACTGCATTCAATTGGGTCCCCATAGTGCTTACTTCTGTCCTTAATTTCTTATTCTCCCTCTCAATAAGTTCGAACCTTGCGGTAGAGACAGTCTTCTCTTTTGGAGCAAGAGTTCGGTTTTCCTCGTGATTTGTTACTGATGGACTAGTCGTATTAACCAGATCGAGGCGACGTTTTGGTTATAGAGGCTGGGCTACAACATGAGAAGGGACAGTTGGGAGGCATGGGTTGACAATTTTCTTAATCTTTCGATTTCGCCGCATTGGTTATCAATAGCTTTCGAAATAGAAGAGATCAAATTGTCGTCCTTCATGATCATACGGTACGGCAGGAAAACCACCTGAGTTCCAATTAAATAATTCGTCCCTGTACCGATCGCTCCAATTCACGTGCCTGCCCCCACCATTATTCATCTTCCTTCTCACCTCCAAAGGCTTATTTGGGATAGACTGCCCCAAGCCAGATTGTAGGAGAACTCGACTACCTTGTTGCATCTCGGCTTCAAAATTGCAGAATAGCCACAAATCGCGGCCAGACAATCTGGCAGCCTCCGCAACAACGTCTTCATCATCGCCCCCATCTCCATAAGGTCTCCACAAAACCTGTACATTGGTAATTCTTTTTAATAACGAATGACAAATATATTAAAATTTATTTACGCATGATATGGCAACAACGATATGCACTACGGAAGACAATCCTGCAGCGATGTATACTTAAGAATGTTGAACATTACAACGACTTATAATACTCAATGGTAAATGCTGACGCGATTGTAAACAATTTTAGAACGTTTACCTCGTTTAATTGCAGCCCATCTAAAATTGACTTAGCATTATAAACTGCGACGTTTATTCTGGCCCAGCGACCGATCTTTGGAAAACCACAAATTGGAGGGCCACACCGTGGACGCAATGGGATAATATGTTCCAATGCCCAGGCCTAACAAAAAAAATATTATTAGCAACGCCACAGACTGCAATGAGATTTGTCTACAAATACTAAGTATGTAATCAATAAATACCTGAACAAATGGCCAAAATCCGCCAACTGTTTTTGTACCATTACTCGCACGGTGGAGTTGACTGTACAGGTGTGCGAGCATAGCGGCACCCCAGGCATAGTTGTCGACTTCGTCTAAGTCTGCCAGGTACTGCAGCCACATGGAACTTATTCTCGAACCAGAACAATCGGAAAATAATGTAAGAGCAAAAAAATATAGAAGGAAGCCGCTTAACTCTTGGTCAGCTGTTTCAGATGCACAAGTAGCGGAGTGGCCTTCCCATTTATTACAAAAAAATGAGAGCTTCATTGATATGGAATTGCTTCCACCAGAAATACATTGACTCCATTCGTCCATCGACATTCCTAGAAGGGCAGTGCAGTTTTCTCTTGCGTTATAGTTTGAATGCCGTAATAGGACAGCACTGCCATCGCACTTAAGGCCAGTGATCCTCGCCACATCTTCTAGAGTCATGGTGATCTCAAAAGAATCAAACTAGAATGTGTTAGTCTTATCATTCCACTTATTTACCAGGTGAGTCATGGTATTCCAGCAAGTTTCAAAATATTGCTGGTCCAAAAGGCCACCGAAGTGCATATTTCGTAGTCGATCCTTCTGATATGCACTCAGTTGACCATACCAAGACAGAACTACAGGCCATTGACAGCGACCTCCGAGCTTTTCACCTGGTGCTCTACTTCTCCTGTGACCTCCCTGTAACACAAAATAACATATTATTCCTACAAATTATAAATTACTTTCATTTGTACTTATAAATACTATTCTACTAACCGCTATAAATAATATCGGTTGCAGACATACTATCGCAGTAATCGCTATAAATATCAATACCTAACACAGTAATCGTTATACCAAAATCGCTAAACATATTATTAAATCTTCGTAGACAGGACGAATATATTTACCTTGGTCGCTATTTTCTGCTGTTCTCGCTCCAACCTGGGACTTTCTGGTGGGTCCACTGCCTCGAACGGCCTTTCAATCTTCATCTCTACCGGCTCCACCGTCGCCTTCCTTTCTCTCGCCTTCCTTTTCTCATCCTTCTTCTGCTTCCTTTCTCTGTCCCTATTCTCCTCCTCCTCCTTTTGCTTCCTTTCTCTCTCCTTTTCCGCCTGCTCCTTCTGATTCCTTTCTCTCTCGCGTTTATCCTCCTCCTTCTCCTTCCTTTCTCTCTCCCTTTTCTCCTCCTCCTCCTTCTCCTTCCTTTCTCTCTCCCTTTTCTCCTCCTCCTCCTTCTCCTTCCTTTCTCTCTCCCTTTTCTCCTCCTCCTCCTTCTGCTTCCTTTCTCTCTGCCTTTTCTCCTCCTCCTTCTCCTTCCTTTCTCTCTCCCTTTTCTCCTCCTCCTCCTTCTGCTTCCTTTCTCTCTGCCTTTTCTCCTCCTCCTTCCTTTCTCTCTCCCTTTTCTCCTCATGCATCTTTTCTCTCTCCTTTTTCGCATCCTCCTCCTTCTCCTTCCTTTCTCTCTCCTTTATCTCCTCCTCCTTCTGCTTCCTTTGTCTCTCCCTTTTCGCCTCTTCCTCCTGCTTCTTCCTTTCCCTTTCCTTTTCTTCCTCCTCCTTCTCCTTCAGCCGCCTTTCTTTCTCCTCGATTTCTTGTTTCCTTCTTTGCAGCAGTTCTTCCACCTGCTTCTTCCTTTCCCTTTCCTTTTCTTCCTCATTCTCCTTTCGCCGCCTTTCTTTCTCTTGCAGTTGTTGTTTCCTTCTTTCCTGCAATTCTTCCTCCTGCTTCTTCCTTTCTCTTTCCTTCTCTACCTCCTCCTTCTTCTCCTTTCGTTGCCTTTCCTTCTTTTCCTCATTCTCCTTCTGCTGCCTTTGCATTTCCTTAGCTTCCTCGAACTCCAACTCCCTCCTTCGCCTTTCTTTTTCTTCCTCAAACTGAGGAATATTCTGTTCCTTCTCTTCCTCCTCCTTATTCATTTGCCTTCGCCTCTCCTCCACCTCCTTGTGTCGCATTGCTCTACTCTCCAAGTTTCTCCTATGAGCCTCCACCATCATATTGCTAACATCCCTTTCCCACTCCTCCGCCTTCTTCTTCCTCTTTTCCATCTGCTGTGCGCTAATCCTCCGCCTTCTATTTATATTCTCATCAATATTTCTGGCATTTGCCTTCTCTTCGTCATCCTTGTTCTGCATCTTTCGTTCTTCAGAGTTCTTCCTTTGGTCCGCAGCCTCGATATCTGATGGATAATCCTCCGCAAAATACGATTCCAAGGCTTTTTCCCTGTCTTCATCGTTCTCAATCTTAAGTATATTTTGGTATCTTTCAAAAACTTTAGATAGATGGGACTGACGGATCACTTCTCTAATAGACAACCCATAGAACGATGGGGTATCTCTAATCTGATGAGGCGCAGACATTGCTAACCTGCACAACACAATACACGATCATCATCATTAGAAATCGTCGGAATATTTGGGTTCATAATACAAATCCTTGTATAAGAACCAATCTTCAGATTGAAGAAAGAAAACTTACACGAAACTCACCGAAACGATGGGAATTTGGATATTCCAACTATAGAGTAAGCAACAGTAACAACTAATACGCAACAGAAGGTGGCAACGATGCTGCGACTGCGCGTAAGACAGAAACAGATGCTCTGGTAAAAAGGAAAGGATGCTCCAGCAACTCGAGATAAAAGCAAAGAATCTCCGGTAGAGTGCTTAGAGCGAGAAAGGATTTTTTTGAACTATTTGTATCATACAACATAACGCTTGCTACATACGCAAACTCTGCAGAACGTTTTCCCGCGATATTGATGGAGGGCAGTTTTGTCATTTTCACGAACCGACGATTCAGTTTTCTAGAAGGAGGGCATTTATGTCTGTCCGAGGAAGAGGAACCGACGATTCAGTTTTCTAGAAGAAGGGCATTTATTTCTGTAAATTTTCAGCGATATCTATTGTCATTTCATTCCCCATTTTAACTTCAACGATACATTACAACCACCTGCGGAACGTTTTCTCGCGATATCGATGGAGGGCAGTTTTGTCATTTTCATGAACCGACGATTCAGTTTTCTAGAAGGAGGGCATTTATGTCCGTCCGAGGAAGAGGAACCGACGATTCAGTTTTCTAGAAGGAGGGCATTTATTTCTGTAAATTTTCAGCGATATCTATTGTCATTTCATTCCCCATTTTAACTTCAACGATACATTACAACCACCTGCGGAACGTTTTCCCGCGATATCGATGGAGGGCAGTTTTGTCATTTTCACGAACCGACGATTCAATTTTCTAGAAAAAGGGCATTTATGTCCGTCTGAGAAAGAGGAAGCGAATGGCGGTAAAGGTTACTTAAGTCTTTGCTGCGGCACCAAATTAAGATGCAATATGATGGCGACCCACATGGGGATACATGCTGGTCTGCATCTTATACGTGGCGCGGTTTGGAACCCCCGAACATGAGATCTCAGTACCGGCTCTGTAAATAATTCCGCAAATCGCTATAGCGATTTGTAGTGTCTTCCGCAAATCGCTATAGCGATTTGTAGTGTTATTCAGTAAGCAAATCGCTGTAAATCCCTACCCGAATTAGGACCAACTTGTCAGGGCCATATCTCCCTAACCAGAAGTCATATTCCAAATCCGTAAAAAGTGGTGTCTTCGTTATTGAGTCTAGTTTATTTCTGTAAATTTTCAGCGATTTCTATTGTCAGTTCATTCCCCATTTTAACTTCAACGATACATTACAACCACAATCATCAAAAGAAAGATTGCCCAAGCCTTGCCGGATTCTGCACTGTTGCTTTTGAAATTGTTGGGGTCCTCTCGAGCGAGCTCTCCAAGCAATGGGAGTCCCATCATCGCCAAATCTTCCAAGGTGATCGTCATCTCTCCCCACGGAAACACAAAGGTGTTGGTCTCCCAGCACCATGCTTCAAACAGAGCCCTTATCACGTTGGCCTGGCACTTTATGTTCCCTAAGGATGCCTTCAAAGCCCCGTAGATCCCAACCTTGTTCCAACCTCCTCCGAACTTGGGTTCCAGTCGCCGAAACCAGTCGAACAGCCCGGGCAGCGGCCTCATTGCACCTTCTAACCTGCAATTTTAGGACCAATCTGCCCTGCCGGACTTGATTTCGGCTTCGAGGGGTGGCATTTCCATCGACGTCTCAAACGCCGCAACCTCCTCTTCTTCTTTCACCTCTCCAACGGTTGGCTGCAACAGTTGGGCTTCACCCTTCCAAACAGCTATGCTCAGAGCAACATGTCAACGTCCCACTGATAGGCAAAACAACATTTCAAAGGTTATTTATCATAATGCCAGCTTTAGTTTAATCTGTTTTGATTGCAATGTTTGAAGCATCTCTTTCTTGCTTTGATTGTTTGTGTTTGTTGCTTGCTGCTTAAGTGCTTCTCAGTAAGCAGAATCTGGCCCTCATGCTCATCTCGATTGGATTACTGAGATTCCACCAGTAAGATTCGTAGTCCTTCTTGCTGCTAACTCTTTACATTTGCAGGTTGTTTCTTCAAATGATTATAATAATGACAAATATGAGAAGGAGTTCAGTATCAGTGTTTCTAATGCGCTTGCTACTTGTCCTGCTCGGGTTTTGCCAACTCCTCGTGTGAGTTGATCAGAATAATGAACAAAACAATAAATTACATATGATCAACTCACACGAGGAGTTGGCAAAACCCGAGCAGGACAAGTAGCAAGTGCATTAGAAACACTGATACTTAACTCCTTCGCATATTTGTCATTATTATAATCATTTGAAGAAACAACATGCAAATGTAAAGAGTTAGCAGCAAGGACTACGGATCTTACTGGAGAAATCTCAACCCTCTAACTCTCTCTCTCCCTTCTATTTCTGCTTCTGTGCACATCCATCAGAAGATCCTACATTGCTCCATCAAGCACCGACTGACCTGCACATTGATTGTTGTGGGTCCTTACTGATGAGCTGCCTCTAAATTTATTCGACTCTGGGTCCTTACTGCACTTGAAGTTGAGTCGTTGTATTTTTTGTTATTCGGTGGGTGGTGAGGCCCTCCTCTACTCTCTCAAGACTCTTAGCTTTGGCAATCTTTCTTTTGATGATTACAACCACAATCATCAAAAGAAAGATTGCCCAAGCTAAGAGTCTTGAGAGAGTAGAGGAGGGCTTCACCACCCACCGAATAACAAAAAATACAACGACTCAACTTCAAGTGCAGTAAGGACCCAGAGTCGAATAAATTTAGAGGCAGCTCATCAGTAAGGACCCACAACAGTCAATGTGCAGGTCAGTCGGTGCTTGATGGAGCAATGTAGGATCTTCTGATGGATGTGCACAGAAGCAGAAATAGAAGAGAGAGAGAGCGAGAGAGGGTTGATGAGCCCCCGGACCCCCTCCTGTAAGGGCAAAAGGCCATGAACACGCTGAGAGGAGCCCTCAGACCCCCCTTCTGTAAGGGTAAAAGCTCTGAATCAGACTCCATAACTTTTCAAGTTGAATGATGCTACCCACACTGGGAGGAGCTCTCAGACCCCCCTTTCTGTAAGGGTAAAAACTCTAAATCAGACTCCACAATTCTTCAAGTTGAATGATGCTACCGACACTGAGAGGAGCCCCGAGACCCTCCTCCTGTAAGTGTAAAAACTCTGAATCAGGCTCTACAACAGTAAATGTGCAGGTCAGTCGGTGCTTGATGGAGCAATGTATGATTTTCTAATGGATGTGCACAAAAGCAGAAATAGAAGGGAGAGAGAGAGAGAGAGTGAGAGTTGAATGATGCTACCCACGCTGGGATGAGCCCCCAAACCCTCCTCCTGTAAGGGTAAAAACTTTGAATCAGGCTCCACAACAGTCAATGTGCAGGTCAGTCGGTGCTTGATGGAGCAATGTATGATCTTCTAATGGATGTGCACAGAAGCAGAAATAGAAGGGAGAGAGAGAGAGTAAGAGGGTTGATGTTCATGGCGTCCTCCAGGGGAGATTTCTTTTTCGGATAATCCTCCAGTGCAGAGACTGGGTCTTAAATAATCATCTTCGGGGCACTTAAGTCTTTACAACCACTTCTTTTCAAGAACCGTCATTTTTTTTTGCACCAATGGAGGAGAGGGTACTTAAGTCTTTGCAATCGCATCAAACTCCAACGCTAATTAATGCTGACAAACATGGGGATACGAGACGCACATGCTTATATACGTGGTGCTCTTTGGGACCCCCGATCATGAGATGTAGCTAACTGCCCTGTTCGGGGGGGGGGGGGGGGGAACATATAACCTGCCAGCCAAGGGAATCCAACTGGCATCTTTCATCACCATGTTTTCTTGAACCTTCTGGATCCATCTTGTTATCTAAGTCAGTGGCTGGACACAACCCAACTGAACACGATCCTCTAATAGCCTCCCTCAAGCTAAACATCCTATAGCTCGAACTGCATGTCAAAATGTCTGCTTTTTTGCCACTTGTTTTCTAACAGAGTGAACATCAATCTCTACGCGCTTACTTTTCTCATGAAAGGTAGAATTTACAGCCAAATAAGTGGCGCTGACATTGTCACACAAAACTGTAGGAGGAGAATTGGACTGAACACCTAGTTCTTGTAAGAGAGACTGGATCCAGGTAGTTTCTGATGTAGCATTGGTGACAGCCTTGTACTCGGCCTTTGTATTGAAACAAGAAATCAACATGTTTCTTTGAACTCCATGAAATTATGTTCGGGCTGAAATATATAGCATATCCAGAGGTGATCATCAGAATTACCAGCTCAATCAGCATCAAATAAACTGATATTTGCCTGGATTTTGAGGACCTTATCATCAACTCATATTGAATGGTATGCTTCAAATATCGTAAAATACGTTTTACAGCAGCTTGGTTCTCTGTTGTTGGTCGATGCATAATCTGGCATTCACGGTTAATTGAGAAAGACAAATGCGGATGAGTCATGATGACATATTGTAAGGTTTATGTTTATGTAGAGTAGGATTTTCAAACTGTGCCACCCATACTAGAGAGCTTGGATCCTAGGGCCATAGGCATAAAAATAGACTTAGCATCGACCATAGTGGTTTTCATGCTAAGATCCAGGTTATAGCTTGATTGCAAGAGAAAAATCCTTGAGATGAGTAAAAAGCTTCCACCTCAAGAAAATAATGAAGCCGACCAAGATTCTTAAGAGAAAATTGTTTTCCTACATACTTGACTTAGCCATAAACAAAACTATCAGAATTTTCAGTCACCAAAATGTCATCAATATAAACAAAGATATAGATATGTGCCCCATTTTTATTTATGATAATTAAAGAATGATTAGTCTTTGAAATAGAAAAAACATGTTTGACACAGGGCGGCTGGCATCTTTGAGATTTGAGGTCACCGCCTAAGGCCTCAAATGAAAAAAAAAAAAATATATAACACTCATATTTCACATACTGAGGGCCTCCAATGAAACATGGCACATACCTCAATTTCTCTTGAGCCGCCCATGGTAAGAAACCTGTTTTAAACCATATAGGGCTTTATTTAACTTACATAATTGGGGTACTCAAGAATCTCAAACCCTGGTGGCTGAATTATATAAACATTTTTTTTAGTGAATCATTCAAAAAAGAATGATTCACATCCAATTGTCTAACAAGCCTGTTTTCATTGAGAGCAATGGACAAGAAAATTATAAGAGTAGATGGTTTCACAACAAGGCTAAAAGTCTTAAAAAAATATATTCCTTCCTCTTAATGAAATCTCCTTTCATAAGGCATGCTTTGTACCTTTCAAGGGTGTCATCTGATCGCCTCTTGACCTTATAGACCTACTTGTACCCTACTAGATTTGGGGACAAGTCTGAAGGCACAAGAGTCCAAGCCTTGTTTCTCAAGAGACCTGAGTATTCCTCGTTCATAGCTTCTTGTCATTTAGGATCTTGAGAAGCTTGTTTAAAACTAGATGGCTCCTTGTCTTTAGTTAACTCGGAAAGAAAGGCTACATGAAAAGCATATTTAGAAGCCGAAAGCACTCTTACCTTTAGGGTCCCATCTTGAGCAAGTGTAACCATGTGGTGTGTCCTCTGTGGAGCAATAGGAGTCTATGGTAGAAACCCTAGGTTGCCAACTAAGTTAATACCAAGAGACTTAGGAGAACTTGGTTGACCAAGACTAAACTCACTAGAAAGTGAGGCTGGTTCAGCCTTATCAGAAACCGGGTTTGGTTCTAAACATGTTGTTCAGGCATAACAGGACTAGGACCAACATGTATAAAGGTGGAGTTCGAGGACGACATGATGGATTTGGAACCCACATTGACTTTGTCTAGCATAAGAAATAAACTTTTATCAATTGTCACATCCTTAAGCACAATGGTCTTCTTGGATACAACATCAAAACAAATATATCCATGATGATTGTTACTATAACCCCAAAAAAGACGTGTAGTTTGGATCTAAACATGAGTTTATGAAAACGTAAGGCCTTATATTAGGAAAACAGCCACACCCAAACGTGTTGAGAAACTTATAATCTAGAGTTTTTAAACAAGACTTCTAGAGGAGATCTAAGTTTCAAATTGGGCACAGGTAACCGATTTATAAGACAGACATCAGAGTTCAACCAAGCCTTAACTTTAATCTCTTTATTGTTCTGTTCCTTTTACTAAGTCCGTTTACTCAGTATACCAAGCATATTTTGTTGAATCAATAAACCTTTAATTAGTAGAAATTCTCTTTGCCATCAAATTGCTTCACCCTAAACTTAATATTCATCTTTGAATCTATATTTTATGAACCAAGAACATCTCTCTCTCTCTCTTTATTTAATGCTTCAAAAGAGAGTTATTACTTTATTTGTTTCTTTTTTCTCCTTTACAGCCAAGGAGTTTTCACATTTTTCCTTTTCAAACTCATCACTAATGGTTACAGAAAAGCTATCTTAATGAGACTTCTTGGCAACCGGGTCTCACTCAAAAAAAACAAAAACTGTTCAAACCACACATCTCAACACTTAGGGCCTGTTTATTTAAGAGGACAGAGATAGAGGAGTTTCAATTATTAGGAAAAGCATGTCGAGCAAAAACCATGCTTGATAGAACCCCACATTTTCCTGCAAGAAGACGCTTATCCAAGAGGCCCTGTGAAAGGCTTTTCATATGAAAACCCTGTAGGACAGGAGAAAACATGGGCTTATAGCAGACCACATTAGGCCTTTCATTTTCCAGCAGGAGGCATTTGTTTCATCCCATGAGGGAACAACCTATTTTCATACGAAACTGGGTTGTTTTCCCATGTAACAAATTAGCCCTTATCATATAATCGGCCACTTTCTCACCATAGTTAACTAAAAGATGATAGGTCTAGATACAATCAAGTAACTAGGTCTATTCAAGCCTGTCATTCTCTGGTCAACTTGGTTGAGCGTTATGGAATGCAGGACTTAACCTTAGCCTAGCACGGGTCCCACAAGGTCAACGTTAGCGGTGTTGAAATCTAACTGCATGTTGTGAATAGAAATTCAAAGGGTGCCTTCAGAGCCGTACCTGTGTTTTATGGGGCCTGAGGCGGAGAGAAAAAATGGGCCCCCTATTAATAGTAGGAGTTCGGGAGGCAGCGCCTCCAAATTTTTTTTAAAGAATCAAAATAACAATAAAATTTGCATTCACATTAAACAAATATAATATTTCAAATATTTATATTATATTAAATAAAAATGTATAAAATATTTATATAAACTACCTAAACAATACTCGTCTGATTGTTTTAGAGGCAAAAATAGTTATCAAATCAGTTTAATCAAGTTGTTCAACATTAATTAACAGAGATTAACTAATATAAATATTTATATTATTTTTTATTTAACTAGCAATAACATCAATTAACAAAAATTAACTAACAATAATTAATAGTAATTAATTAACAAAAATTAACTACTAACAAAAAATAGAAATTAGAAATTAGAAATTACAGTGAAACAAGAAAGTCAAGAGAATAAGACACAACCTGAGTTCAAATAATGATAAGATTTATATTTTTACTAAACAAATATGATATTCTAAATATTTATATTATATCAAATAACAATGTCTAAAATATTTATATAAACTACTTAAACACTACTCGTCTAGCTGTTTTAGATGCAAAAATATTTATCAAATCAGTATAATCAAGTTGTTCAACCATTTCTTTCTCAATTGACAACATAGTCAATCCATTCAATCTATCCTGAGACATAATTGATCCAATATAATTCTTAATTAACTTCAATTTTGAGAAACTTCTTTCCGATGATGCAACGGTAACAGGTATTGTTAGCAAAATCTTATAAGCAATATAAGCATTTGAGAATAAACCATTCAGTTTCGCCAAATAACGTAGTACATCAATTGTCGTTCTTTCAGTGGTTAAATAACACCTCAGGGTCATCAACTATGTAGATAAATCATAACCATCAATATTTGAACGTCCATCATGACTTAAAAATTTATCAAGCTTCTCACAATACTTCTTTAAGCTATTTAAGGGATCGGCTTCAGTCTTCAACTTCTCTAAGTTTAACAAAAATCTAAGTCTCTTCATATTGTTTAAATTGTTCAAACCGAAGTTGAAGGAAAGATCGAGCTTGATCAATTATAAACAGAAAATATTCTGCTCTAAAAGATTCTTCACTTGATAGTATTACATCGTCACTGCCACTTTCATCAAACTGTTTCTTTCTTCGGGTTATGCATTTTTCTCGAAATTTAGGTTCAAACCTCATGTCACTTGCTAGTTTCTTAGCTTCATCCATGACACTGGAAAATGGGAAACTCCGAGAGCGAATGCGAAACTCCCCACAATGGTCAAAGAGGGAGATTTCATGCACAAATCCTCTGAATATGGAAAAACCAAACTAATATTTGGTTTCAGCACCAACCCATTTGGTTTCTCAGAAGATCAAATGGAGACTCTTTTCAATTCCACTACAGATGGGAACCACCCTTATGGCAACATGGTAGCACCATGATCATACACAGCACATTCCAAAGAGTAAAATGGTAAATTTTTATTGACAATTTCCCTTAAATTTATAAGAACTGTAAGACATGAAGAAAAAAGTGCATGGTGGTGGCAAAATTAACCAGAAGAATTGCCTTTTTCAAGAAAAAAAGAATAAAAAAAAAAGATCAGTTGCAAGTAAAAAGCCATGTAAGCACGCAAATGGGCACAGACCAATAGAACCTAATGGTGGAAAATTGACTAAAAGAACACGAGAAATCAAGAAAGATGGTGAGGGTAGGGAAAAAATAAATGGAGAAATGAGAGTGGTCAGTGGTGCAAACTCCTCAAAGGACAAAGTTCTAAAACAAGAGAACATTAGAAAAGAAACACAACATGTAAGGAAGGTCTAATTTGAGAAACAATATGCCCAACATACAGGAGCCAGAAACCATCAAGAGAAGAAAGATGAAAATTTGGTCCAATAAAATATCAAGGAGACGTGATGCTAGAGATTGTAGGTGAAAAAGAAAATGAAGAACAAATTACTTTGAAGCAATGTGGTAAAAATTGTCATAAAAATGACAAGATTTATGATCATATCTTATGATACCGTAACATATAGATCATTGCATTGCATCTATACATAACATACAACACAGTGTGTCGTACACTATCGCCAAAAAAAGTAGGTTCTTTTAATATCTGGACATTTTAGCTCGGATCCATTATAGGGACTAGTAAATTGGAAAAAGAATTGATTCCTAAAAAGAATTGATTGTTCCTTTTCTAAACAAATGGGGGGAGCTCGGGCCTTAAAAATGGCCCCCTAAAATTTTTTTGGGCCCAGGGGCCCTGAGGCCCAAGCCTCATTGGCCTCTTTACAGGTCCAGCTCTGGGTGCCTTCACCATACCAATGAAATTCAAGAACTTTCAAGTTTCACAAATTCTATTGACTCTGGTTTTTATTGCCCCCGCCCTCGGAATCTGCCGTGAAAAGATCAGGTGCAATATGATTGCACAAATATTTGCGCATTAAGCACCATCGCCCTCCATCTTAGGGAGGCCTGTCAGTTGTGGGGCCCAAGACCTAATGGAGGGCAATCAGGTGCTTAATGCACAAATTTTGTGCCATGTAATTGCACCCGATCCGGACTCGAATCTGCCAGTGAAGGTTGGCGTGCCGCCGAAGGTCTGAAAATTTCTCGGACCTTTATATTTCCTATCTTGCAGTGTTGAATTCTGGCTTTTCGGTGGCATCCAAATGGAATCTCGATTTCTTGCTTCCAATGGTGAAAGGTCATCACGATGACTAATTCACTGTTAAGGGATTCACTAAACCTACTTTTTCCCATAATAAAAACAAAAGAAATGTTGGTAATTAAGAACCCTCCCTGGGGGCAAGGGGTATTTGATCTTGGGGACGGTTTCTCTGTGTAAATATAAAAAAGAAAGAAACTTTTTTTTTTCCTTTTTGGGCTAGGGCAAGGCACCCCCACCCCCCATCTACTCTTACCCTTCAATCACCGACCACACCACGAACGACAACCCTGACTGGTAAAACCCTTGAGGTTTCCCCCTCTTCATTGGAGAATATATCTAGTTTCGACCTCGTGGCAAAGGCTGCTTCCATGGGTTTCGAACTCGTGATGTCCTATCAACTTGTTGGTGGAGTGTATTTAAGTTGGCAGGCAAGCCCAGCTCATTAAACTCCATTTCGGCATGTACACAACCCAAATCAAGTTAGAAACATAGCCACAAATCTCATTCTTGGGAAAATATCAGCGAAGAACAATCTCACAATATTTTGAAAAATATAGTTTTCTCAGGAAAATATTGGTTAACATCAACAAAAAAAAAAGTGCCCTCCATGATTATAATTAACCTGCCTTCACATTTTCTCTACTAAATTTCAAGGGTGGTCTACTTAATTCACAGTGGTAAAAGCTTATAGAACCACCAGTCCCAGGGAAATCATTCAATTCTTTTGTTGTACCACCAACTAAATAACCAAGTCAATGAATTCATTTTAATTAAAAAAAACTCTTAATAAAATTTTTTTTGGATGATGAGGAAACCCTCACCAAGGACCAGGTAGATTAATGTGCCCAACCCCTGCTAAGTAAAAACCCCGAATGAGGACATGACCACCCTCCTTATGTCCCCCATCAAAGAAAATTTAACAAACTCTTAACTAACAAAATTTAATGATATTAAGGCATTTGAGACTTGAAAGAAAATAAGAAGACTTTTAAGCAACTAATGTGCTAAATGGGTTTTCGGGCTTTTTTCATTTTACTTTTAAATTCTGACAGTACATATGTGATCTATGCACTTGATTTTATAGGGATCACCCTTGAACCGTTTGATTCCAACACATGGGTGGATTTTTATAAAGTTCGAAAAATCAATGGTCTAAAATCTTTGTAAAATTTCGAGGCTCCAAACATCATTTTTTTCATCAAAAACACATTATCCAGGTGTGGATTCTTACTAAATCGACCATGCCCAACACATTTATGGTGCCAGAACTGCATAAAAAGCATTCGAGAAGCCCTAAAAACCCATTTAGCACCAAATGGGTTTAGCACGGACCCATATATATATATATATATATATATATATATATTCATTCTCTTTGTAAGTTCTTGAACTGGTTAACTTGTTCCTTTCGAGAGAGAAATAGATTAGAAATATCTAGCAATTTTGATATAATAGTGAGTTATTCCCACACTCCATAAAGAATAACTCAAAGAATATAGATACAATTCATGCTTACACAATGAGAATCTATATGTTTGTTCCCTTCATAGAGAACAATAGGTTTCTTATTACAACAAAACGGATTGCATTGAAAATATTGATTCAAGAATGAACAACAAGCTGATTGCAATGCTTCTCTTCTGTATTGCATTGCCCAATGTTATTAGTATTGGTACGTATAGGCCTGAACGCATAGTATCGGCAGAAATTTGATACGATGAAAGCCTGAATCGTCTATTTTTTAATAAATGTAAAAATACCAAAAATAAAATTTTAACATTATTTTAAAATTATTTTAATGGTTTTAACATGTGTCACACGTTATGATTGACACTGATTGTATTATTTTTGGGCAGATACAGAACGATTCACTTGAGCATCGGCATCGGTTGATACAGCTGAATTGATGGCCAAACGATTCAGGGCTGATACCGATACCTTTTTTTTAATTATTATCTCCAGTCCAAGTGAGTCGATTTGCATCCCTGATACCTTGATTAAGACGCTGAGAGTTCACCATTCAACCGTTACAGTCTAACCCCTATCAACTAGACCAAGCTCTATCCTCCAAACTATAGCTATATAAATGCTATTGATAAATCATCAATAAAAATAAAAACCTACGTTGTAGTTCATACATTTTTAACGTGTACAAGAGTCCAATGAATTCGATGAAAAGTATGAACATTAATAATAAAAAAAGGTCGTAAACTCTTGTATCCAACGCATGATTCCAGTGGTGTCACATCACACACACACACATATATATATATATATATATATATATATATATATATATATATATATATATATATATATATATATATATATATATATCAAGAGAAAATATAAGGTGGTTCGGTACCATTATAGCAAAAGGTGGTGGACTCTGGTTTGTATGGATCTAGCCACCATGTATTTAGCATGATTTATTTACTATGTTTGAAGGTTTTATCATGTCTAATACATTATAAAATCATATTTTTTATACAGTCAAAATCAATGGCTCACAATTCATAAAAGTAATGGTAGCCTAGAGATGGTGTAAAACATCATATTTCAATCAACTTTAATGCATGAAAATAATAAATAGAGCATGTTAATCATAAACTAAAATTAGATTTTGCATTTACAACTGTGTCAGTACTACCATACAATACCACCATAGAAGCACCCATATATATATATATATATATATATATATATATATATATATATATATATATATATATATATATATATATAGTGGTAGTTGCGCAACCCTTAAGTGTGCAGCTACAGTAGAACGGTGTTGGTCATCCATTACAGGAGGTATGAATGGCCAGTGCTTAAAAAACGTAAAAAAAAACATGAATTTATGTATTTTTGTCCTTTAACAGCGATTTTTGACTGCAAACGCCTGTATAAGAACGCAGGCAGCATTACTAAAATTGTATTCAACAGCGGTCAAAAACTGTCACTAGAGGGAAAACAATGCGCAAATTCACATTTTTGCTCTTTTTTAGTGTTTTTTTACTGTGTCAGTTTATAAAGTTGCGCAGCTACCACTCACTATATATATTATACTCACTATATATATTATATATAGAGAGTCTTTGAAATCTGCAGTATAATGATTCCTCCTCCGTGACATCTGCACACCAATTGAAGCAGGTGTCGAGTCCCCAAACGTTCACTGGGCTTTCTTCAACAGCATGCTCCGCAACAATAGTTTTTATGGGCAGAAGAAATGGCTCCTTGAAAATTGAGCTGTAACATACCAGCTTTTTCTATGCTTTTACGTGCACAGGTAATATAAAATAAGATGTAAGAACAAGAAAAGGGATGGAAAGTAAAGAAAGAAATCGGTGGAAATCTGGAAAGATCAATATGACAGCCTGTTGTCTTTCTATCCATTATCAGTTCTCCTCGTCACGTTAATGGTAATATGACCATGGTATATATATATATATATATATATATATATATATATATATATATATATATATATATATATATATATTTTTACCAAGTTGGGGTTTTCTCATTATTGGAGTTAAAAGTTTTTTTCAGAACTTTGGAGTACTCATATTCCCTTATATATATATATATATATATATATATATATATATATATATATATATATATATATATATATACTGTTCTGCCTATATCATCTATGATGAATTGACCAAGTTGGGATTTTCTCATTATTGGAGTTAAACGTTTTTTTCAGAACTTTGGAGTACTCATATTCCTTTTTTCCGTAAAAAGTGCATGCTAAGGTGCGTACGCAGGTAAATTTTTGCAGTCTGATGGGAAATAAGGGTTTATTTTGGAAAATGACATGGAAACTTTCTCCTGCCTGTAACGTTCGAACCGGAAATAGCTGAGCACCAGAGACCATATTCCCTTCTCATCTTTTATTTCACTTGCCGGGCTACCATCACCATCACGAAAAATATGGGCCTCTACAGGAAACTGAATCTGTACTTGGGTACTTTCCGTGCCTCACTCGCAACAAAAACAAAGAGGTGAAAACATGGGATATGGTTATTTCATAAATATAAAAGCGTCTACTAGTTCAGTCCCTGTCGCCATCTTAAATCTATGAAAAAAGTATCGAAGGTAAAAAAACTTACTGTTGAAACTTGAAAAGAAATAGTATTAACCGTATTTGCCCCGAGAAGAGAGAGAGAGAGAGAGAGAGATGGGGCTTCGTTAGAAAACTATTACTTGGATTCTTTTATTATAGTTCTTAATATTTTATTTCAACTTCTGCTGCAATCAGGATTCAGGTCTGCTTTGTGTACTTCAAATAGTATATGCAAATACTCAAAACATTTCTTTCAACAACATTGAAAAGCACAGAGCTCTTTAATAGATTGAGAGGAAAAATATGCGTAAAGCTTCAAAAAAGTTCTGGTCATAAAACACTTAATCCAGACCAAGTTATGTGTTGGAAGAATAATGGTTATTATCAATGACAGTACCAAAATCGAAGGATGAATAGAAATTCAAAAACACGATATAATGTTGAAATGAAGACATCAAACAGAATGATGTCACTCTACTTCCCACACATAAGATTAAAAGCTCGAAAAAAAATAGAAGGTTTCATTATTCACATACATCTATATAAACATCCCTATAACCTAAGACTTAAAACATGGAATGGTCACTCCCATACACTGAATTTCACAGTGCAATAGATGAGTTATTTTTCCCTTTCAAACCTCTTCCATGTAATGGGAACCATTGCTGAGACCATAGCACACTAGTACATAGACTTCCCCCATTTGGGGATATGTGGAGGAGGGGGGCAACAAGATACAATTGTACACAACCACCACCTAAAAATACTACAATAATCAAAACAAAATCAAACAACAGTCTAAGGCAAAAATACACGTAATTGTTAATTACCTGCCTCTTGACACCCTTCTTTCCACATTTCCTCCTCTCCATCTCCATCTCCATCTCCATCTCCATCTCCAATTCCTTCCTCATTTCATCCGCTTCCAACGTTAGAGAGAGAGAGAGAGATGATAACAGGAAATTGCCTCAGTCAATCGAGAGAGAGATGATAGCAGGAAAGCTGATAACAGGAAATTGCCTCACTCAATCGAGAGAGAGAGAGAGAGAGAGATGATAACAGGAAATTGCCTCAATCAATCGAGAGAGAGAGAGAGAGCAGACAGGTTGGTCTTCATTCACATCCATACAGAGATGAGATCAGAGTGCGACATTCCTACTCTTCAGTAAGGTGGCCTTGCAGCTGCAGTGGGCCAAGTGTAGGCCTCTGCAGGAAACTGGCAGTTCACCATGCTCGGCGGCAGGTTATGGAACGACAGCGCCGATATATCCGAGATCTGTCCCGATCCTCCGGCGATCCCCGGAGACTGAGAGGCCGCTGCTTGCTGCATCTGCGACGACGACGCCCTCTCCACCTCCTCCTCCTCATCGATCGGCAGCCGCTCGTACGCCACGTTCATGAACGACGCAGCCATGAGGATGACGGGGCCGGCGGCCATGAGCGTGCCTGCGACTATACCGCCGACCACCTGGCCCTGCCCGCCGGCGAGGAAGATGGTGAGCCCTGTCGACCCCGGCGGTGCCGGCGGCGGCAGGAAGGAGCCGGAGAGCGAGAGTATCTCGAAGCGGCCGTGGAACGTGACCACCGCCATGGCCGCCGCCGGCTGCCGCAGCGTGACGTTGGAGACCGACCCGGCGCCGCTGAGCACGCAGACCCCGCGCTGCCGCCGGCGCGCGTACGCCGCCACTGCGTCGACCACGTCCGCACCCGCCGCGATCTCCAGGACGTGAGACCGCAGCGCGTTGGCGCTGTCCCTAGTGATGATGATGGGCGGCTTCGGCTTGTTCTTCGACCCTGGCGGCCTCCCCCTCGGCCTCCGGCCCGTCACCTCCCCTCCTCCTCCTCCTCCGTTCGTCGTGGTGGCGGTTTCCGGCGAGTTCTTCTCGCCGTCGTTCGCGGCTTCTTCTTCTTCGGCGGCGTCTCTGTCGCGCTTGCGGGTGCTGCCAGCGTCGAGGGAGTCGGGGAGCTGGTGGTGCAAGTCGGGGCGGAGGAGAAGGTGGTGGGGGAAGGGAGAGGAGGATCCGGGATCGAGCCCCGCCATGGAGGCCACATCAAGCCGTCTCTCCCACCACTTGCTTGCCAGCTCTACTACCTCTCTGATGGTGGCCTCGCGCCGAACGAAGATTGAAGGGAGGAAGGATTAACCGAAGGGCAGAAGGCGGAATTGGATCAGAGGAGTGGTGAGGGAGAAGACCCACAAATCGATTTCTGGTATACCACCATAGAAATCCCACGCCGATTTGAGATGAACGCTCTTATCCAAACCAAAACCCTTTTAGCAGCACATGAGAGGTGGTGTAGTGGGGTGCAAGTTTTCTCCTTTTTAGAGAGAGAGAGAGACACAGGGCGGATGATGTATGTTAAGAAGTGTTTAGTTTCTATCTTTTAGCTTTTAGAGAGAGAGAGAAGGGGGTTGGTTTCTATCTTTTAGCTTTTAGATATATAGAGAGAGGGGGGCCTCTGTATGATAAGAACTGTTTGCTGTTCTATCTTTTAGCTCGATATATATATATATATATATATATATATATATATATATATATATATATATATATATATATATATATATATATATATAGAGAGAGAGAGAGAGAGAGAGAGAGAGAGAGAGAGAGAGAGGTTACGGACAAAGAAATTAAACATGCTTGTGGACATAAACTATGTTATTATTATAGCATTCTACGTCTTAATATAATAATATGACTATAATAAAATATGAATTTTCCCTATTTTTCTTTATGTTTACATGAAGTGGGTAATAAATACGGTTTATGATTATTTAACAGTAAATGCATTTGGTTAACAATGATAGTGGATGAGCCAATTGAACCTCAAACCTTTATCTCACATACCATATGCACTAACCAGCTGCACTAGTTAATGCATTTTTTTACTCTCTTTTTGTTTGAGAATCAGGAAAATTTTATTAATATTCAGAATAGACGATGAGAGATGGCAAGTTACATAAGAGATAAGAGAGATGGACGGCTCAACAACATTAACAAAAGGTCCTAGCAGTCGAACCCCAGCCAGGAAATGTCCTCCTTAGGCCAAACCGCACGAGCAGCATGGAACACATCGTACTGAACGTCACCTTGTGTTGGGATGTTGTAGGTTCAAAACCCAATGATATAGTTGTATAACTGGTAAGGCTCTGCCTAACCCCAGCTTGCCTTTAAAAAAAACATACACAAAGATGCCCTGTGTGCGCGTGCGCTGAGCACATCAATCAAATGACAAATAACCAAGGGACTCAGCATGTCACATTGTGGTCCAAATAATGTGCTTTATTATGCTATGCGGCCATGTGCCATGAACTCATATATGCACATAATATACTTTTTAGATGGAGTAATCATACTCAATGTTTATCCAATTTTGTTCACTGTTTTTTTATTTCATCCTAATAGTAGAACATAAATAGGAGTCTCTCTCATCATAATTTATGTTATTTCTCATTTTTCTCATTTTCATATACTTAGTTTTAAAGTTTGGATTTTCAGGCCTGAACATTGATGGCATTGTTCCCCATCATGACTTGTCTTTAGATAAATTAAGGGGTTAAAGCCAACACTTTGGTTTGGACTTTGGGCATCGGATACAGGTCGAGAGGTGCCACTTTGAGTGTGCCCCTATTTTGGTGTCCACAGTGTAAAACTTCATGAGTACCCCTAACCCCTTTCAATGAACCTAGCTTCTTGTTGGCTTGAACCTCGCCACAGGGGATGTGCACCTCAAGTCTTGAACTCTAGATTACTTCAAACTTGAATACATTAGTTCGACCCACCTAGTCAAGTGTGTAGAGCTCTTGTGGGCGACCATCCAGACTTGATGATAATTAAACTCAAAATTTGATGTCCATTCTTACATTGGACCCCACCATTCCCCTTGGCAGCAATGACATGGCAAAGTTATCCCTTTAGAAATTAGCAAAATTATTTTACTTTCCTACCCTTTGTTAGAACGGTCGACCAACCTTCCGAAATTGAAAACTGAAGATTTAGTTTTTATCCACTTACAATGACAAAAGTGCTTCCTTCGCCGGTATCTACAATAGAATGAATGGATTTAAATTCAAAAGGGAACCATAAGGTTGTGTTTGAAGTTGGACCCACAAGTATTGGGAGGGAAAGTGAGGAAGGAGAATTGGTTCTTGTGAATTTGGTCCACACCAAGGCCTTGGCATATTCAGACGTGGACCCAATTGTCTTAGGGGTAAACAAAACCCGGTTACTGATCTGGTTGAGTCTAGATCAGCAAAACTTTGATGGGACCTCTTTTTCAAAAAAATCAACATCAGGTGTGAACATATTATAGAAGAAAAAAAACAAAAAAGGTTGGGGGAAGGTGTCTTTTAGGACTTCACATTGTTTCTAGGGATGGCAGGACCCGGGGAACAGGGACACACTCCGCCTCGCCCTATTTGGACTGAGGATGGAGGAAGGGATGATGGTTAAAATCAAAACCCGTGCAGAGAAGGAGGCAGGGATGGAGGGCAGAATTTTCAGACGAGACGGGGGTGAAGACCTTGGCCCCCTCCGCCACCGTCTCATCCCCGATCCCCATTAGTAAAATAACTAAAATGCCTTTAGGGATGGTAGTGGACCGTGGCGGGGATGGAGGTAGAGACCTTGGCCCCACCCCGACCTCATCCCCAATCTCCGTTAGTAAAATAACTAAAATGCCTTTAGGGATGGCAGTGGACCGTGGAGAAATGGACCCCGCCCCGCCCTGTTTGGATCGGGGATGGAGGACATGAAATAGGGATGGAGGCGGGAATGGAGGTTAAAATCAAAACCTATGCGGGGATGAAGGTGGGGATGGAGGGCAAAATTTTGAGAGAAAGTGAATCTCATTTGTGCTAAAATTCATTTTTTGAGATTTTGAAAATTAATCTCTTTTCAACAGTATTTCCATTTTTCAAAAACACAAGCAAATTACCCAAAATATTAGGCAATTCCTCCCCCATCTAGGTAAATTCAGGGCAGGTGGAATAGTATTCCATTGTCAATTTAAGAATAACCGACCATTTACTAAGACCTTTCAATCTCCGTACAGATGGCCAAGGATTAGAATGAACATGATGTAATGGATAAGGGTTGGTCTATTTCACCATTAAGTAGTTTAGCCATCACAGTTTGGTGCCAATAGTAGAAAGTGATCCAAAGGTCCAACGAATCATAAAAGAGTGCCATTTTAAATAGCATTGTATTACGTTCAGGAGGCTATAGTGACCCTCTTATTGTTTGAACTAGTATTAGATAAATGAATTGAGGGTTTTGAGCTTGATTTTAATGTCAATTTAAAGAAAACACATTCACAACTTCCAAAGGCCATTTATCTCTATCAACCTATATTTTGAATCTTTGATTGCAATTTGTGCTAGGGCTGGATAATGGACCGAACGGGACGGGATGGGCCAGCTCGACCCATTTAGTGGACGGGCTTGACCGGGCTGTTATTGGGTCTGGCCTGCTCAAGCCTTGCCCATTGACCAACCAAGTTGGGCCCGAGTCTAATACAACAAACACGGCATGATATCAGGTCTGGCCAAGTTGCAAGCCATCGTATATTCACAACATTTCTTATTTGTTTTCTTGAATTTGTAGGTTCTTTTAACAAAAATCTAAAAAATGCAAAAGAATAATTCATTTTTTTAATCACATACGACCAGACATATATATATATATATATATATATATATATATATATATATATATATATATAGAGAGAGAGAGAGAGAGTTGTGCTTGTTCTGCCCGTTAGGCCCCTTCAAAAAATATAGTTTTGGTATTTTTTCTCACATCTAACACCATTAACACCATAGATGTGATCTATAGGTTTTGTTTAGTAGGAACCGACTTTTAGGTCACTGGAATCTGACCTGTATACAGTTTTTTTTTTCGGTGATTCAAAATAAATGGCTATGAAGACATAAGTTTTTCCTGGCTTATAAAAATACATTTTTTCATCAAAAAAACATGATCCAAGAGTCGATTCTCACTAAATTGAGTATGATAAATACATCTAACGGTTCAGATCTATCATAAAACGCTTCAAACTAAGGGGCCTAACAAGGCATAACCATAAAAGAGGGCCTAATATGTTCAGTTCTCATATATATATATATATAGATATGTGTGTGTAATTGAGTAATAGCGGACTGCCAAAACGTTGGGCATGCGCCCGACATTGATTTAAGGGAATTAATGGCGGTCTTTGACTGCTACTAAAGATGTGGGTGGAAAGAAGACCTTTAGCCGTGGTCGCGACCGCTGCTAGCTAAAGGTCTGTTTTATTATTAAAGCAGGCGCCTGAGTAATGTTGAATAAAAAGCTTGTTTGATGTTACTCCAAACCCTATATATATATATATATATATATATATATATATATATATATATATATAACGCGGGCTGGCCCTACTTGACCCATGATTTTGTTGGGTCAGGTTTAAGCTCGGTTATGTTTGGGTCGGGCCAACGGCCGTCTGGCCCATTGTCCAGCCTTAATTTGTGCAATTCATTTTTTTATTTTAATTGTATTTTCCACCAATAACAAGCCTTAAGGACCTTTAAAACCAGCAATACAATGTAGATTCGATTAGTACCATCATTTGCCTAATGCTAACCCTTGAGCTTCTGAAAGGTTATTGAATGTCAAATGTGAAATTTTCTTTTACTTATTGGCATTCAAAGTTGTAGGAATCAATAGGTCCCTTAACTGGTTTTGTTTGAGGCCACTAAATCATGGGGCACGTGCACTATAAATAGGCCTTAAACCTCCATCCTCATTAAGACATAAGCTCAAACATATTGTTGTTTTAACAGCAATACAATCTGGATTTGACATCCCAATGTATTTTCTTATCCAAAATCCGAAGCATTTGCATTCCTAGTTTAAAGTTTTTGTGAAGATACATGAGGTACAAGGGGAAGAGACTTTATGGACATGCCATGACATACCAGCACAGCCAGGACACCTTGGACATCATTTTAATATTTTTAGTCTTCGTTTTTATGATGAGGAACCTTCACCAAGAACTGAGTTACTTGATGACTTCTCCCATCCCCTCCTCCCCCCCTCTTGGTAAACCCAGGGTGGGGTCAACAAAACCATTTTTTAATATCAAAACATAAATAAATAACTTTTTATTGATTAAAAGAAAAAAAAATTAATGTCCTCTCCAAAAAGTTTGAGTCTCGGGTTGTACCCCATGTCTTTGATTGGCTATGGATGTGATAGAGTGGTCACTTTTTTTCACTGCACGCGCACGTCGTCCATCTTGAGATGAACGGTTCATGCAGATCAGATCAAACGAATTCAAAAGGGGGTTGGTATGACTTGGCTACATGGGAGTCTGGTTTTTTCATGATTTATGATACTCCATTTCTTTTTTAGACAAGACAGTTGATAACCAACCACTCACCCACAATTCTATATTTAATTAATTTATCAAAGAAAATTATTTGAAATCCGTTTGTTCTTTCAACACCTCTGATGCTAAAATTGGTTCCCCTTAATATACATTGTGGACAGAAATGCTTTTTGTTATTTCAGGCAGTGCAGATGTGTTTGGTATGATCCATTTGTTATTAGGAATCGACTATATTCGATTTTCTGATGAAAAATATGATTATATGAATTTTTAAATTCAAAACAAACTTGTTTATCAATTCTTTAAGTATTTTAAAAACCTGCTCATATGTAATAGCCAGATGATCCAAAAGCCTATTCCTACTAAACAGACGTATCACATCTGTAATGTCAGTTTTCAAAAAAAAAAAAAAAATAAATAAAAAAGCGAAAACTAAGACTGTGCACCCTCTTACCAATTTCAAAAAAATAAAAATAAAAAAGCAAAAACTAAGACTGTCTGCACCCTCCTACCATTTACTAAAATAAAAAATAAAAACTAAAACTAAGACTGTGCACCCTCTTACCAATTTCAAAAAAATAAAAATAAAAAAGCAAAAACTAAGACTGTCTGCACCCTCCTACCATTTACTAAAATAAACAACAAAAACGAAAACTAAGACTGTCTGCACCCTCCTACCATTTACTAAAATAAAAAATAAAAACGAAAACTAAGACTGTCTGCACCCTCCTACCATTAGGACAACACAATGCAAACACAGAGTTGGACGGGGCACAATGAAATGTTATCTTCCACACGGCATGGGCTGACACCTAACGATATACAAACGAACATTTTCGGGGACACACACACACAAAAGGGCGGAGCCACATTTTGGCCAGGGTGGGCATGTGCCCACACCCTGACCCAAAAATGTCCTCAAGAAGGGGGTCACGTCAGGGTGCTCAGTCTGACCTTGCCATAGGTTGGGTCGGGGTGAGCAGTGATGGGGGTGCCCACCCTGATCCTACGAAAGGTTGGGCCACGGCCAAACCCAACTTTTTTACTCCTTTTTTATATATATATATAAGGAGAGAGAACTGAACATATCAGGCTCCCCATTAGGCTCTATAGTTTGAAGTGTTCTATGATAGATCTAAACCTTTAGATGGGTTTAGCATGCTCAATTTAGTGAGAAACAACTCTTTGATCATATTTTTTTGATGAAAAATATTTTTTTATGAGCCTAAAAATATTAATGCCTTCATAGCCATTGATTTTGGATCACTGAAAAAACCTATATACAGGTCAGATTTTGGTGGTGATCCAAAAACCTGTTCTCACTGAATAAAACATATAGATCACATCTATGGTGTTAGATGTGAGAAAAATACCAAAACTATGATTTTTGAAGGAGCCTAATAGAGCAGAATGAACACATTACACTTGTGTATATATATATATATATATATATATATATATATATATATATATATATATATATATATATAGAGAGAGAGAGAGAGAGAGAGTAATGGGTCCTTGCTAAACCCATTTGGTGTTAAACTGTGTGCTAAATATGGTTTTCCAGCTTCTCCGATGCTTTTTATGAGGTTCCGGCCCTATAAATGTGTTGGGTATGGTCGATTTACTAAGCATCCACACTTGGATCATGTGTTTTCAATGAAAAAAATGATGTTTGAAGTCTCAAAATTTTACAAAGATTTTGGACCATTGATTTTTTGAACTTTATGAAAACCCACCCACGTGTTGGAATCAAAAGCTTCAAGAGCTGATCCCTATAAAATCAAGTACATAGATCACATCTCTACGGTCAGAATTTAAAAATAAAATAAAATAAAATAATCTTGCAAAACCTATTTAGCACCGACACATTACTCTCTCTCTCTCTCTATATATATATATATATATATATATATATATATATATATATATATATATATATATATATATATATAAACTCCTATTAATATGTTTAGTGATTTTCAGAAATTGGCCAATAATGTTCCTGTTTTGTGTGTATTTTCTATTTGGACAGGCAACGTTAGCGTACAATTTCCTTTGTGCACTTTCCAGGTTAATTCTTCCTCAACGTGACGACAGAAGCGGACGTATGCAAAAATAAGAAATAGTACACCAAGAATATGTGAGCCCAAAAATAGCGTGAATAGGATTTTTGGAGCCCAAAATAGAGTGAATAGGATTTCCTTTTTTTTACTGGATTATTGGCAGTACCCTTGAATCACGTGCAATCTGCAAGTCAAAGCAGCATGTCAGCCGTACATCTCTTACACGCGTCATCAACATTTGACTCTCTCTCTTTATATATATATGGGCAGGTGCCTAACTAAGGAAAGATTGTTTCATTTTTTTTTTAAATCCGATGTGATCTACATGTATGGGAATCTACTTTTGAATCGTCCTATTTCAACACCAAGTTAAGTTTTTATAAGATTCAAAAAATCAGTGGTTTATAATTTTTAAAATTATTTATTGATTAAAAAATCATATTTAAAAAAAAAAAACATGATCCAAGTATGATTTCCTAGCAAATAGATTATGTAGCACACATCTATAGGGTCAGATTTTTGAAAAACAACTTGAAAATCCCCAAGCTCGGCAAGTACAAAAAGCATTAAGCACCTAATCGTTTCTCTCCATCTCTCTTTTTCTATATATATATATATATATATATATATATATATATATATATATATATATATATATATATATATATATATATATATATATATATAGGTCATGCATTGGCATGATGCAGATAAAGGCCCAAAAGGGTTATCCATTCACGTTGCTGACCACGCCATTTCACATGCCATGTCACACGTCCAGCCAACTCAGGTGGGTCCCAACAAAGATGTCAGAAAATTTTTCTTTGACTCCATTTTTGGATGCTTGCTAGCTGGGGTTAGGTTTAAAGTCCCAGTATAATTGCTTTTAGCTTTGAAGCAATTTTTTTTAATGAATCTGATTAAACTTGTTTCAATAGGTTTACTGTTCGAATCCTATTTACTTTTGTAAGCTCGAGTTTGGTTCAGTAAACTCATGCTTTGCTCAACTCACTACAAAAAATGAATCAAGCTTGAACACCACGAGCTTGACTCATTCCGCTCGTTTATCAGCACTAAGTCTTCCAAACCTTTGCAATTTCTTGTGCAGATGACTTGGGGGCTAAGGTTTATATATCAGTATATCACTAGGGCTGGTAAACCAACCAATAGGGCTGGTAAACCAACCAAACACATTGTGGCTCGGCTCGGTTCGACTCATCTCAAGTTTGTTTATGTTCGGTTCGTTTAAATGGAAAACGGAACACAAGTTTGCTTGTTATATATAGCGGAGTTGAGTACGAACAAGGGGTGTTTGTCTCGGCTTCGCTCGTAAATGTTCCTTTAGTTTAGAAAGCTTATATTGAATTTTATGTATAATATGTATTAAAAAACATGTTAATTCAGTTGGGTGGTTGGGTATACTTGTGTTCAACAAGTCAAGGGTTACATCAGCTCGAGCTCGACTTGACTCATACAAGCCATACGAGTTGTTGAGACGTGCCTTGAATTCCATGTTACAACCACGATATATGTTACTTGAAGAAAACCATAATGAGGAAGGGGTGTGGGAGCGAAGCCCCTACGGTATGGACCCGATCCGTTTGTAACAAGGTCTTATAAATACTATTTTAGGGTTTTCTTGTTGACGTAACTTTTTTGTGAGTTTGGGCATTCTGTGTGGCCTTAGGGTTCTCTATGATAAGAGAGTCCATCCACCTTTGTAATCCCTTTTTTGACATAGTGAAAATCTCTGCTCCTCCGCTGCCCGTGGATGTAGGCCTTTGGTCGAACCACATAAATTGCATGTCACTCTATGCTCTCTCTCTCTCTCTCTCTCTCTCTCTCTCTCTCTCTCTCTCTCTCTCTCTCTCTCTCTCTCTCTCTCTTGTATTTTCCACCATGCAATTTTTCAACAAACTGGTATCAAAGCTCTGGTTTGTTCGTACCAACAACTTCAATTTATGACAAGTGAAGATGTAAGCCATCCTTACTCAACAAGTATTAAAAAAGGCATTGTTCGATCATAAAAATATGTCAACTACATTGATTTATGATCAGAAGGAGGAGATGGATGGCAAGGCCTTGACGATGATACAGCTATGGTTGTCTGAGGAAGTAGAAAATAAGAAGATTGTTGCTTCATTGTGTCTCAGATTGGAGTCACTTTACATAATGAAGTCCCTCACAAATAAGTTGTATTTGAAATAGAGGTTGTTTATGTTTCATATGTCTAAAGGCACTCATATCAAATCCCATCTTGATGAATATAATTTCATAGTTATGGATCTGGCTAATATTGATATTAAGTTCTAAGATGAGGATTTGGCTCTATTGTTATTATGCTCTTTACCTCTCTCTTATAAATATTTGTGTGATACCTTTTTTGTATAGTAGAGATACTATCTCTGTTAAAGAAGTGAGATCTTCATTGTTGTCTAAAAAGTTGATTGAGAATCAATTGACTAAGGGTGAAGACAGTAAGGTTGAAGGTTTATTTGTCAGGGAAAGGACAAAGAAAAAAGGACCTAGTAGTGTACAGAAGTCTAGACAAAACTATTTGACCTGTAATTATTGCAAAAAGAAAGAGAACATTAAAGTTGACTCTAATAAATTGAAAAACAAAGAAAAGATAACTTAAAAGAAAGATCAACAAAATTCAAAGTCATTTGAGGTTAGTGTAGCATAGATTAATTCTATGGACTTTGATATTGTTGATTCAAGATCTAAGGATGAGTGGGTTCTTGATTCAAGTTGCTCTTACCACATGTGTCCTAATAGGGATTGGTTCTCCACATATGATCTGATCAATTGTGGTATCATTTTAATGAGCAACAATGCTTCTTAGGGGTGGCAAAACCTGACACGACCCGCCAACCCGCCTCTTAGGCGGGATCGGGTTTGGAAAAAATGAACCTGTTTAATAAACGGGTCGACCCGCCTAACCCATTTATTAAACGGGTCGGGTTCGTGTTAGGGGTATGCCAACCCGCCAACCCGGCTGACATGTTTAATAAATGGCTCAGGCGGGTGGGTCAACCTGCCAACCCGTCTGCCAACCCGCCAACCCGACCCGTCAACCTGCCAACCCAACCCGCCAACCCGACCCGCGAACCCGTTTACCCGACCTAACCCATTTATTAAATGGGTTGGTGGGTCGTGTCTGGTTACCCGTTTATTAAACGGGTTGGGTTCGTGTTTGCCACAGCCAACCCGTTTAATAAACAGGTCAGGTTCGAGTTGAGGTATGCTGACCCGCCAACCCGACACGATTGCCACTCCTAATGCTTCTTGCAAAATAGTTGATAAGAGGACAATAAAAATCAGAATGAATGATGACATTATGAGGACTTTAACATATGTGCAACATGTTACATAATTGAAAAAAAATCTGATTTTTTTTGTTACTCTTGATTCAAATGGGTGTAAGTACACAACTTCAAGTAGAGTGTTAAAAGTTAGCAGTGGTGCCATTGTCATGATGAAAGCAAAGAAGGTTGGAAACCTTTATGTGATTGAAGGTAGTACAATTTCAGGTGTTACAACTTTAGCTTTATCCAGTTCATAAGAGTCAGAGCTTGCCTAGTTGTGGCATATGCGATTGGGGTACATGAGTGAGAAGGGTTTAATGATGTTGAGCAAGATAGGTCTTTTTTGTGGTCTGAGCACTAGCAAATTGGCTTTCTATGAGCATTGTGTGTTTGAAAAACACAAAAAAAAATCATTTCTCGAAAGCCACTCATAAAACCAAGGGGGCTCTAGATTACACTCAGTCTAATCTTTGGGGGCCATCTCGTGTTCCTTCCAAAGGTGGTGCCAGTTATATGCTTACCTTCATTGATGATTTTTCTAGAAAGGTTTGAATTTATTTTTTAAAGCATAAGTATGAAGTATTTAAGAACTTCAAGCAATGTAAGGCATTGATTGAAAATCAAACGGGTAAAAAAATTAAGGGGCTAAGGATCGACAATTGTCTAGAATTTTGTTCTTTTGAGTTTGATGAATTTTACAAGAATGAGGAAATTGCATAATATAAAACAGTTCCTAGATCACCATAGTAAAATGGAGTTGCAAACTGAATGAACAAAACTCTTTTAGAGAGAGCACGTTGTATGCTCTTTCATGTAAGTCTCTCTAAAGACTTTTGGGCATAAGCAGTATCTAAAACATGCTATTTAGTAAATTGTTCTCCATCTACAACATTGAAATTTAAAACTACAGAAGAGATATGGTCTAGTAATACTCGTTATTATTTTGATTTGAAAGTTTTTAGTTGCCCTGCTTAAGCTCATGTTAATGGTGGTAAGTTAGAGCCTAAGGCTAAGAAATGCAAATTTCTTGATTATGCTTCTTGGGTGAAGGGATATAGATTATGACATTCTGATTCTAAATCACCTAAAATCATAAGCAGAAGAGATGTTACATTTGATGAAAATGTTATGCTTTACCCGAGAAATGAGTCTCCTTTGTGTGATGAAGGTAGAGTGAAGAGCATTGTAAAGCAGGTGGAGCTTGATAGTGCAAACCAAGATCCTTCAGAAAATCATACTGAAGACCATGTTCAAGGCCAAGAGAAAGATGTTGAAGTGGAAAAAACAATAGAACCATAATACAATCTTGTCAGAGATAGATCCAGGAGAGAGGCCAAGCTACCTCAGAGATATGGGTTTAAAGAACTGGTGGCTTATGCTTTGTTAGTAGTTGATGTTAGTGAGCCTTTCAAATTTGCAAAAGTTGTTTCTTGTGTTAATTCATCATGGTGAATTGTTGCAATGGAGGAAGAGATTGAGTATTTTCATAAGAACAACACTTGAGAGTTGGTGAAGCCTAAAGGAAAGAAGGTTGTTGGCTGCAAATGGGTGTTTAAAAAAAAGAATCTTAGGTGTGAAGAATACCATATACAAGGCACAATTGATTGCAAAGGGTTATAGCTAAGTGGAAGGTGTTGAGTATAATTATGTATTTTTACCTCTTGTCAGACATAGCTCTATTTGTGTCTTGCTTGGATTGACAGGTATGCATGGTCTACATTTGGAGCAACTTGATGTCAAAACTGGCTTCTTACATGGTGAGCTAGAGGAACATATCTATATGTAACAACCTGAGGGTTTTGAAGTGAAAAGAAAGGAAAATCATGTGTTCTTGTTGAAGAAGTCAATTTATGGCTTGAACCAGTCACCTTGAGAGTGGTACAAATGGTTTCACCCTTTTATGGTTGGTCATAAATATTCTAGAAGTAACTATGACAATTGTGTATACTTTAAAGAATTGTCTGATGGTTCTTTTATCTACTTGTTATTTTATGTTGACGATATGCTTATTGCAGTCAAAAGCATGTATGAGATTGAAAGGCTTAAAGTTCGGTTAAGTGGTGAATTTGAGATAAAAGATATGAGAGACGCTAAGAAGATTCTTGACATGAAAATACACAGCGACCTAAATGCAAGAAAGTTGTATTTGACTCAAAAGGGTTATATTGAGAAGATCTTGAAGCGTTTTGACATGAGATATGCAGAGTCTAAGAATATTTCTGCAGGGTCTCATTTCAAGATCTCAGAAGTTATGTCCTCATGTTCCTTATTCTAGAGCAGTTGAGAGACTTATGTATGCTATGGTATGTACTCGATCGGACATCTCTTATGGTGTTAGTGTAGTTAGCAGGTATATGGTCAATCCTGAAAAGGAACATTGGCAAGCAGTAAAATAGATCCTTAGATATATGTGTGGTACCTTCGATGTGTGCCTTGAATTTGAAAGATATGTTATTAGTATTGTTTGTTACTATGATATTGAATTTGTAGGTGATTGTGATAGGAGGAGGTCACTCACTGCTTATGTGTTTAACATTGGTGGTTGTGATGTCAGTTGGAGAGAGAGAGGTAGTGGTGGTGCCACCTAAACCTGTCCTACTAAATGCTCCATTTGCTGTTAGTCTAATTGAAGGGATGTCCCCAAATCATTGACATGCCTCCCTTTGTTGTTTTTTCACCATCGTCTTTTGCTCATATATGCATCTTTACCTCCCTTTTTATGATCAAAGTTCATTACCAGTATGACTCCCTGTCTTATATATATATATATATAATCACTTGAATTTTAGAACTGAATGTGTGAACCATGATTTTTATGGATTTTTTATTTTTTTCTCTTGAATCTAACCATATAAAGGTGATTTGCGTGCATGGTTTTATACAAAACCACTCTTGAATCATCCGATTTTGTTGCATAAACAAGATTTTTTTAAGGCTTTAAAATCAATACCTCATAATCTTCATAAATATTTAAGCATTCGAAAAACATATTTTTCATCGAAAATACACAATCCAATGGTTGATTCTTAGCAAATTCACCATGCCAAGCACATCCACATGGTTGGATTTGCAAAAAAAATGTTGAAATGCTCATATTTCTAGTTTTCATATTTTTGTTCTCATATTTCAGTTATATATGGGTAACTGGAACATGTAAACCAGCAAAATATGTAAAATGGTATGCATGGAGATTTTCATACGTTTTTTTTTATTTTTTTCTAAAATTTCACTGTATGGATGTTATCTAAATGCTTGGTTTTATAGAAATAGATACTTAATAATTCAATTACGATGTATAAGAAGGATCGTTTAAGGCTTGAAAATCAAAGAATTAGAATTTTCATAAATATGCAAACATGCAAATCACATTTCTTGATCCGATTATGATGATCCAATAGTCAATTCTAAGCAAATAGGGTTAGATTTGCAAAAAAAAACTATAAAAATCTTTGTTTATCCTAGTTTACATATTTTGTTGATTTACATATTTAAGTTTTCCTATATATATATATGTGTGTGTGTGTGTGTGTGTGTGTGTGTGAGAGAGAGAGAGAGAGAGAGAGTAAATAATTAGTGCTATTGAGCTGAAAATCATAGGTTTTAGATTTTATTTGTAGATTAAATCCTATGAATGTAATCTACAAGTTTTTCTTAGTGGAAAATAAGTTTTGAATTATGTGATTGCAACATAAAAGCAGGTTTTTTTAAGGGGCTTAAAAGATTAATGTCCACAATACACTAAAATTTTATGACTCAAAAAATCATATTTTTTTATTAAAACAACATGATCCGAGGTTTGATCCTTAGCAAACATTCATATTAAAAAATGGGGGGTGCAGTTTCCAAATCGTTGTTGTATGTGTGAGAATGACCTCCAGCTTGCGGAGCACTTATTTTGGTCCTACCCCTTCTTTCCATTCGATTTTCAAGTCAGCATGGAGGGATCTAAACAAGATGGTATGCCCGCGCTCAAGCCTCAAAGATCTGGTTATGGGCCCCCACTTCATCAACTTTTTTAAGAAATGGCGACGGTTTTAAAAATGTTGGCTTTTATCGGCTTGGTGGCAGATTTGGAAGGAGAGAAATAGCCAGTTGTTCAAGGGTAACAAAAATAATCTGGGACCCATCATCCTGGCCATCCAATCCGATATGTTTCACTTGGCCCAAGCTGCATGGGCATTTCTTTTGTTGAAGTCCCTCTAAATTCTTCTCATTTATAATTATTTCACCTAAATTCCATCAAATTCAAATTTTTTGTCCGATTTCTTATCAAATAATCAAAATTATAACTGCATGATTAGAATCGAATATGGTTTGGATTACCTAATCTGAATAAGTGAAATCGGATTCAGACAGATAGCAGATAAAATCTGATTCATTGATATCCCTATATATGGATCTTTACCTTTTTTCTTTCATTACCACTAATAACCTCCCTCCCTCCCTCTCTCTCTACCATAAAAGGTAGGTCTTCTGTTTTTTTATTGAGAGGTAGCTAGAAGAAGCAAAAGCATCAGATCATCCTAATCTGAGGCTTATATGGGAAGCCTTGCCTCACTCATGCTTTCCTAGTCTCCTTATATAAAACTACTTGTTGAACAAGTTAAAGACATTTCAAGTGCTGCATCTAATCATTTGATTGATGTTTCTTAGTGTTTGAAAATCAAAGTACGAATTAACTTGTCCCTTTAATTGAACTAAGGCTCTAAGGGAAAGTAAGAAATTAAAAGATGAAATGGTATTCTTTTCAATAATATCCTCACCATGGTTGACATAGCAATTGTATAATTTATAATAATATCCAAATTATTATTTTATATTTGCCAACCACATATTCAGACAAAAGAGAGAATGGTTTTAACTTAATGTCAGGGTTTGTGTTCTTTAGTCAGCTTAATTTATTAATTTAATGATATAGTTGAACCAATCTAGAGCATAATATAGCATAAACTTTTTACATAGATTTGGCTGAATAAAAATGTATTTAACATTTTAGATATTATAATTCAAGAGATACCTCGTTGGTTATATAATAATCATTCATTAAATTATTCCAGTTAAGTTCTTCACACTAATCAAAAGCTTGCAATATGATAATTTGATCATGTACATGTTTCTTTTTTTTTTTTTTAGGAAAAGAAAATTAATATAAGTAATCATGTACATGTTTTTTTGACATGAAAAATTAATAGTATATCACAATTAAGCACATTAATCAACTTTAAGTAGATTCCTTAGGATACCAATTGGATGCTTGTTTTATATAAACAAAAAATTTAATAGTATTTGTACTTGCCTAGAGTATGTCAGGAGCATATTAATCAACTTTAATTGGAGAATCCTAGGATTAGATAATGGCTTTAAAAAATAGATCAACTAGCGCTGAGGGCTGTACTTACAAGTTACAACTATATGAAGATGGTGTGTGTGTGTGCGCTCATGCAATGCGCTGCTGCCAATAATATGTACAATGTAAAAAAACATGTTTTCTATAATTTCTTGATTTTCTTTTTTTGTAAAGCTAACCTTATAGATGTGATTACATTGTTTGTTTAGTAGAAAACATGCTTTGGATCCTGTGATTATGCCATGTAGGTTGGTTTTATAAGTGTGCTTAAAAAATCAACATCTCAGGCATGTTTGCAAATTCACTGGGATTCGTGGATTTTCTCAAGATTTGTGATTGTAAATCACAGCCACAACCCTCTCAAGGTTAGTGAAACATGAGAAAAGTAAAGTTTGCGACTGTGATTGCTTTTGCCTTGAATCTTATGAAAGTTGGTCATAAGATTGACCTTGTGACTAATAATCACATCTCCTTTCCCAGTTGTGATTGTTTATCCCCACATGTCACCAAAGCAAATTAACGTTATTCCTGAAAAAAAAATATGTTTTCACATTGAAATGGTACGATTCAAGATGCAATCTCTAACAAATAAACCATACCGAATGCATCTATAGAGTCAGATTTACCAGGCAAAGCTTACACTAACTTTCTACTAGATAATACGATACTGTAGACAGTAGAAGCTACACACGGCACACTCGATTTTCACATGCTCCCCTCCCAATTTCACTGAATCTTCATTCCACCTCCCACCTCTTTCCCAAACATCTCTCAAAACAGAGCCTAATTTCTTGTCAAAATACTTGTAGTTCTAACACCAACATTCTTTTTTCTGTAGTTTCAGTAAAGGAGATTTGTTTTCTTGGAAAACAGCCACTGTTTCTGCAAACATGTGCTAGAGCTAAAATTGTTTATTGAGTTGTCAATTGATTATTAGACTCTAAGGTATCATATTCACATGGGCATGCTATTAAAAATAACATGGTGAGATCTGCACACATGATCAATTATTGAGAGACACAAAATAAACTAGTTACATTATTAAAGGTCCAAATCATGAATATAAAAATTTTCCCAAGTTTATATCGTACAAGTTACATGACTTTGTTATTGGCTTGTATGCTGTAAAAGAAATATTGAAATATTTAATTCAAGAAGATGGTTTAAATAATGGTGCAGACCAAACCATTCAGTCTTCATTTCTTGATAGCACTGCTCATTGTTAGCCAATTATTTTAAGTGATGAGAAGCACGCTTGCTCTTTACTCTCTGCAATAAATCGTAAATAAGTGGAGCTAAATAAACTAATCCATGAGACTCAGAGTCAATAATTTCATAACAAAGGCCAAATGACCATTAATCATCATGATGTTTTATCATTATCATAAAAGAAATGAAAAAGCCCGGTCGTTGATGTCCTCCTGTTTAAGGGAGAAGGTTCAGAGTTCAGTGTTTTCTTTTTTTTTCCATGAAAGATCATGAAACCACCTTAAGATAGTCGCGGTGTGTAAAACTTTCGTGTTTACAGTCACTGTTCCGGTAGGTGTAAACCCGTGGCGCACCCTCTGCCTCCATGGAGTCGCCAGCCTTTGGTTGAGCAAGGTTTTATCCCTCTCATTAATGGAGGGGCTGACATGCTCATAGGAATGGAACCCTGACCACCCGCCTAGTGGCCAAGGCCCCCTCCACCACTCCAAAGCCCTTGAGGCTTAGGCATCTCGAGGTTGAACCACTAAATAGCGAAGCAGGTTATATGTTCCCCCCCCCCCCCGAACAGGGCAGTTAGCTACATCTCATGATCGGGGGTCCCAAAGAGCACCACATATGTAAGCATGTACGTCTCGTATCCCCATGTTTGTCACCATTAATTAGCATTGGAGTTTGATGCGATTGCAAAGACTTAAGTACCCTCTCCTCCATTGGTGCAAAAAAAAATGACGGTTCTTGAAAATGAGTGGTTGTAAAGACTTAAGTGCCCCAAAGATGATTAGGAGGCCATGAACATCAACCCTCTTACTCTCTCTCTCTCCCTTCTATTTCTGCTTCTATGCACATCCATTAGAAGATCATACATTGCTCCATCAAGCACCGACTGACCTGCACATTGACTGTTGTGGAGCCTGATTCAAAGTTTTTACCCTTACAGGAGGAGGGTTTGGGGGCTCATCCCAGCGTGGGTAGCATCATTCAACTCTCACTCTCTCTCTCTCTCTCTCCTTTCTATTTCTGCTTCTGTGCACATCCATTAGAAGATCATACATTGCTCCATCAAGCACCGACTGACCTGCACATTTACTGTTGTGGAGCCTGATTTAAAGTTTTTACCCTTACAGGAGGAGGGTCTGGGGGCTCCTCCCAGCGTGGGTAGCATCATTCAACTTGAAGAGTTGTGGAGTCTGATTTAGAGTTTTTACCCTTACAAAAAGGGGGGTCTGAGAGCTCCTCCCAGTGTGGGTAGCATCATTCAACTTGAAGAGTTATGGAGTCTGATTCAGAGCTTTTACCCTTACAGAATGGGGGGTCTGAGGGCTCCTCCCAGCGTGTTCATGGCCTTTTGCCCTTACATAAGGGGGGATTTACATTTCGTAGAACACCCGTCACCGGAACGAGATGAACACCCGTCACCGGAACGATGGCTCCGCTGAGACCTCCTCGCTAAAGAGAGGAAGACGACGTGGTGGAGCTTCTGCTGGCCATCCTCAGCGCAACTGCACCAACTGGGTTGCTGTCGAGGAGGAGGGCGAGAACGGTGACTCTTAGCTTGGGCAATCTTTCTTTTGATGATTATGGTTGTAATGTATCGTTGAAGTTAAAATGAGGAATGAAATGAAAATAGAAATTGTTGAAAATTTACAGAAATAAACTAGACTCAATAACGAAGACACCACTTTTTACGGATTTGGAATATGACCTCCGGTTAGGGAGATATGGCTCTGACAAGTTGGTCCTAATTTGCGGAAGACACTACAAATCGCTATAGCGATTTGCGGAAGACACGGCTCTGACAAGTTGGTCCTAATTTGCGGAAGACACTACAAATCGCTATAGCGATTTGCGGAAGACACGGCTCTGACAAGTTGGTCCTAATTTGCGGAAGACACTACAAATCGCTATAGCGATTTGCGGAAGACACTACAAATCGCTATAGCGATTTACGGAAGACACTACAAATCGCTATAGCGTTTCGCGATTTACGGAAGACACTACAAATACTACAAATTGTTGTATGAAAGCCCGATAATACTACAAATCATTGTTGCGATCCGCGCCGGGGGGGAGCCCCCGGACCCCCCTCCTGTAAGGGCAAAAACTCTAAATCAGGCCTTCTCCAGGAAGAACTCTTTGTTTCCCTTGATTTCTTCTCTAAAGAGAGAAAGGGTTTTACAGTGTTTTACGGAGAAAGAAGAAGAAGACATGTTTGTCCTTTTTTTGAACAGAAAAAGAAGAAGACTTTGAAGAGTCAACATCATCCTCGACTTTCTGGATGGAGGACATGTTTGTCCTTTTTTTGAACTATTTGTTTTTTCTTTTTTGAATGAAGGGCATTTTTGTCATTTTTTCAAACTATCACTTTATGAGAAGAATAGCAATAAAGGGTACTTAAGTCTTTGCAACAACACCAGAGTCCGATGCAAAGTTATGTCAACATACACGGGAATACGAGCCCCATGTGCATGAATACGTGGCGCTCATTCGATCCCCCGAACACGAACGTGGGATTCAGTGAATCATCGGGGGCGAACATACACAACCCTCTCACTAAATAGTGTACTCATGACTACCAGGGATGTGATTGTGGGATAGACATCTAGAGGTTAAAATCAATGGCTGGCAATATTTATAAATATTCAAGCATTCAAAAATAAAAAAAATTAATCTAAAATACACGATCCAATGGTTGATTCTTAGCAAATTCACCATGCCAAGAACGTCCACATGGTTGAATTTACAAAAAAAGTATTGAAAATGCTCATCTCTCTCTCTCTCTCTCTCTCTCTCTCTCTCTCTCTCTCTCTCTCTCTCTCTATATATATATATATATATATATATATATATATATATATATATATATATATATATATATATAGATAGATAGATAGATAGATAGATAGATAGAGAGAACTGAAGATATTAGGCCTCATTTTTTGTTCTACTCCATAGGTTTTAAGTGTTTATGATAGATCTGAACTGTTAGATGTGTTCATCATGATCTATTTAGTGACAATCAACTCTTGGGTCATTTTTTTTATAAAAAAACATATTTTTATCAGCCGAGAAAAACTGGTACTTCATAGCCATTGATTTTGGATCACCATAAAAAACGGGATACTGTCAGATTCCGGCGATCCAAAAGTAGGTTCCCACTAAACAATAAATCACATCTAAGGTGCTAGACGTGAGAAAAAATAGTTAAACTACCCTTTTTGAATGGGCCTAACGAGACCTAACGAAAAAAAAAAAAGGAGCCTAAGGACCGCATTACTCTCTCTCTCTCTCTCTCTCTCTCTCTCTCTCTCTATATATATATATATATATATATATATATATATATATATATATATATATATATTCGAGGGCCATATCTCACATTCTTCCTAATCAATATCTTCACATATAGGTCCCACATGAGAAATTTGTGGAATTTGTGCCGAGTGTAAAGGTTGAACTTTGGAAAGAGACTACATAAAAAAAATAATGCAATGAGGGCTAATATACCTATAAAAAAAACCCTAGGCAATTATAATGCATAAGCTACATGGTAGAGATAAGAACACACGCCGTGGGGGGGGCACTAACTTGCAATGCCACTTTTTCTTGGGTTTCACTCACATTTAACTAATCTAAAGATGTTCAGTTCTCTTGCTTATTCATGCATGTCTTGATTTAACAATTTAAAGAACTTCATGCATCACTTTGGTTTAATAATTTGAAAAGATTAGGAGAATCTTCTAATAATTATTTATGGTTCAACAATTTCATGTTTTCTCAAGTTTCTTAGATTTTTTTATAATGCTTTCATATTCTTGTACCAAACTCATGGTCATCTTTGGGTAGAACGAAAATAAAGGGTAATAATGTTTTTTCATGAGACCCAAGGGGTTTGGCATAGTGGGATGGGGGCCTAGGCCGTTTGACGGGCAGTCTAGGTTCAAATCTCATGTCACCTCTGCCTAAGCCGAATAATTAAGCCCTCCGAGTTTTACGCTGACAGGACAACAACTGTAAGTACGGCAAGCTGAGTCAGTGTGGCTAGGTCTCTGCGCCTGGAGCGGTTTCTCCAATAAAAAAACAATGTTTTGGATTGATGGCTTGCTGTGATATTATCCCAGTAACGGTTTTGTTCTTTACTAGACTGGACAAAATCCGGCTCGAGTTGAAGACTTAGTCTGAACCCAGTTGGGACCTAGTTCAAGATCAGAGACCTAGTCGTGCAGGTTCATTGAAACATGACTTGATTACATAAAAGAGGGAAAAAAAGAGAGGTTATCTAGATTGATCGCGACATTTTCTTCATATTTGAAACCAAATAAGAAGAAATTTTGAGGCTTTTAACATATTTAATTTGTACTTTTAAATTTTATCAAGATTTCTTCAAAAAATCAACAGTCGAGTCTAATTTTTTAATTCCCAAGAGATTCTTTTTGGAGAATATCTGAAGGACAACTCTTGAGACATGTGACTTAAAAGTTAGGTGGACAATTAAAATTTAACATCTTTCATTTTGAAGTTGAGGTTAGTCAATTTGGATGGTTACACAATTTTAGACCTACAACATAATGACACGTCATTTTGGCCACGTACCCCTGGTGATACAATGGGTTATGACGGGACATGCTGACATGGACACTGCCACGTTAGGTTTTTATTTATTTTTGCAATAATGTTAATATTTTTATTGCTTTTTCAATAAAATACATTAATAAATAT
Source organism: Nuphar pumila (assembly GCF_984573655.1). Classification (NCBI taxonomy): domain Eukaryota; kingdom Viridiplantae; phylum Streptophyta; class Magnoliopsida; order Nymphaeales; family Nymphaeaceae; genus Nuphar; species Nuphar pumila. The sequence goes on along the minus strand of NC_143256.1, from coordinate 120,072,595 downwards.
CATACAAGAAAAAACATTTTTTATTGACTTAGAATTAAAAAAAATTATGTCATTGTGCCCTAGTTTTTGCAAAAACAAACCGAACTTGTGCATCAAACCAATGTCAATGCGGTCATATCCATGCTTTTGTGACATAGATTTAGACCTAAACCCTAACCATTGGTGTCTGTCATAGACTACTTTTTTTTTTATTTACACGGAGGAACTACTCTCGGATCAAAGACCTAACCACGTTGGCTTTGCTTGTAGTATTTACGGCCGTTGTCCTAGCAGCGTAAAAGTTGGTGGGCTTACACCCCAGACGCCAAAGAGCTGCCACACTTTGGCTTAGGCAAGGGTTGACGCCCATGGGATTTGAACCTAGGCCACCTGACTAGCAACCTAGGTCTCATCCCACTACGCCAAATCTCTTTGGGGCCTGTCATGAACTACTTAGTCTCAACCAAGTGAGATTGCAATCCTAGCTACTCGATCCCATAAACACATTAGTTTAGCAAGTTAAGAAACAGGTTGCTATGTGTTGGGCATTGAACCAACCAAGTAATAACCAGGTTTAACAGACAATTACAAGTAGTAGTCACATTGGTGGCTATGTTGAAGGATCACTACATCCAATACCTGACTAGGACTCTAAACAAGGCCCCAAACCTGGATGTATAATAAACCAGATTAATTAGTGGGTGATGCTCATCCCAAGTCTAGTCCAAATCTTTCAAGCCTATGTCAACTAAGTCAGTCTTAGATATAACTAAACCAAAGCCAAACCCAGCCAAAATACAGCCCATATCCTTGTAGGGTAAAAAATGATGCATACCCATCTTCTTGTGCAGTTTGAATTCATATAAATGGGATATCATAACAGAACCCAGATACATTTTAGTAAATCCTTGTCAACAAAAAAATTAGTTGGCATCAAACTAGGGGCATCATCAAAATTGACCTAAAAGCAATGCTTTCAGTACAATTTAAACATGCCTAACATAAATAAACTAAAAAAGAAAAGTTTAGATGAGCCAAGATAGAGGCTGTGTTGTGTGTTTGGGGCTGGACACTCTTGGGGTGCCCTCTCTTTTTTTTTAACGGAAAAATGACTCTACTCTATACCAAAAATGACTTGTTTTTCTTGAGGACTCTCTGGGGTAGAGGAGTAAGCCCTCGGAGTTTTATGCTGATATGGACTGAGACCATAGTACTACAGGCTGAGCCAGCGCGGCTAGGTCTCTGTGCTTGGGGCGGAGAACATAAAAGAATTACTTTTTATTTAAAATGCCTTACAATTTTTTAAATCTGCCCGATATCCAAATAAGAATCTTTCTTTGCTTTCTCGTTCTATTCCAAACATAAAGCTTTGTGATGTTTCAGATTGTTTAATTTGCCCATTAGCTAAACAGACTCGTTCTCCTTTCCCATTCAGTGCAATACGTACTCGTGCACCTTTTGAATTGATTCATGTTGATATATGAGGAGGATACCATGTTCCTGCACTCAATAAGGCACAATATTTCCTTACCATCGTTGATGATTACACTCGATGTACATGGGTTTACTTGATGCATCATAAATCTGACACTCGTAACTACACAACTACATTCATCAATCTTATTGAGACCCAATTCTCCTTGAAAGTTAAAGTTCTTCAGAGTGATAATGATCCCGAATTTCAAATGACTAATTTTTATTCAGATAAGGGGATCATGCATCAAACCAGTTGTGTCTCCACTCCACAATAAAATGGAATAGTCGAACGAAAACACGGTCACCTTCTCAATGTGGCTCGAGCCTTATTATTTCAAGCCAATCTCCATAAGAAATTCTAGGGAGATGCCATCTTAACTGGCACTTATCTCATCAACCGCACACCCACAACTCCCCTTGCAGGGAAGACCCCTTTTGAGATGCTCTTTTACAGACAACCCACATATGATCATTTGTGAGTGTTTGTATGCTTATGCTTTGCCTCCAAACACCACCATTGCCCCGACAAGTTTGATATCAGAGCCACCCGCTATCTCTTTTTAGGATATCCATATGGTCAAAAGGGATATGGGGTTTATGATCTCTCAACTGGTAAAACCTTTGTCTCACAAGATGTTTCCTTTCATGAAAATATTTTTCCTTTTCCATCTTCCGCTGTCAATTCTCCTCCAGCTCCAGTGATTCCTCGCCCCCAAACACCAACATATGATGATGACACCTCCACTCCATCTTCTTTTTCCAACCCCAACATTGAATCCTTTCCACCAGAACCCATCTCTCAAGAGGTCCCTCCTTCACCCTCCACAGATTTCCCTTCGTCCAGCGATACCTCGCTCACTGCTCAAAACTCTCCATCTTCGTCTCTTGTCCTACCAAAACAGATGACGATAGCTACAACCACATCCGGTTATCTTTGTGAGTATCATGTTGGTATTTCTCTTCCTTCACGTGACGTTTCATCTTCTAATTAACTCGACATGGGTCGCAGCTTCAGGTATCACTTATCTCTTATTTGATATACTTTCATATGACAAATTATCACCCAAACATTGTGCTTTCACCACTTCTCTTTCAGTCAAAAAAGAACCTTCATCCTTTGCCCAGGCAGTGTGTGACCCTAAATGGCGTCTTGTTATGCAAGAAGAGCTTGCTGCTCTCAAAGCTAATGAGACATGGTCTCTTCAAGCCCTACCTCTTGGGAAGAAACCAGTTGGATGCAAATGGGTATACAAGATCAAATTCAACTCTGATGGTTCCGTTGAAAGCTATAAGGTCAGATTGGTAGCAAAGGGATACAATCAAATTTAAGGCTTAGATTATGGAGAAACTTTTGCTCTGGTTGCCAAGCTTGTGACTGTTCGCCTCCTTCTTGTTGTGGCTTCAACACAACATTGGTGTGTTCACCAACTCGATGTTCATAATGCCTTCTTACATGGCGCTCTTGATGAAGATATCTACATGTCTTTACCTCCTGGTTTTGGACGAAAGGGGGAGACCCGAGTTTGCAAACTTCATAAGTCATTGTACGATCTCAAACAAGCTTTCCATCAATGGTTTATCAAACTCTCAACAACTCTCAAACAAGCCAATTTCAAGCAATCGAAGGATGGTTATTCCTTATTTGTTTGATCCCAAGATGTCCTAGCATGAAACAATCTACAAATTGAAGACACCAAGTTGTTTATAAAATATCAATTCAAATTGAAGGACCTTTGGAGAATTAAAGTATTTTCTAGGAATTGAAGTTGCTCGATCCAGCAAAGGCATTGTTCTTTCACAGCCAAAGTATGCTCTCGAAATTCTTGAAGATGTTAGATATCTTGGTGTGAAACCAGCCTCTTTTTCCATGGAACAAAACTTATCCCTTAGTAAGTTTGATGGTGGCTACATTAGTGACCCTTTCTCATATCGTAGACTTGTTGGACGGCAGATTTATTTGACTATCACTCAACCTGACTTGGCATATTCAGTCCATGTTCTAAGTCAATTTATGGACAAACCACGGGATCCACATTTAGAGGCAGCTCATCGCGTCCTGCGATATATGAAACAAATGCCTGGTTAAGGGATGTTACTTCCTACAACTAGTTCAATCCAACTAAATGCATTTTGTGATGCAGATTGGGCAAGATGTTGTGATACAGTGTCATGTTCCAGTGCAGATGCTGAATACCGATCCATGGCTTCAACATGCTGTGAAATTATCTGGCTAAAATACATTCGACAAGATTTGAGCATCAAGCATTCAAATCCTGCCAACCTATATTGGGACAATCAAACTGCACTCTATATTGCTTCAAACCCAATTTTTCATGAGCGAACAAAACACATAGAGATTGATTGTCATCTTATGCGAGAAAAGGTTCAGGAAGGAGTGATCAAAAAAGCTCATGTATCCACATCACATCACATCAACCAGCCGACATTTTTACAAAGCCATTGGGTTCTTCACAATTCTCGGTTTTACTTGGCAAGTTAGGAATTATCAACATACATTCCAAACTTGAGGAGGAGTGTTAAGGAATGCAAGTTGATGCACAAAATCCGGATCTCCTATAATTACGGACAGTCAACCCATCATTCATTCTCTGTTAATTGGTTTTTTTTTTTTCATAGGAATGTAAATAGGCAGTTTCCTATGGAAAGTAAATAGGCAATGACAGTGTGTATCCACCAATTTAGGATATGATTTAGTTTCTGTATTGTATATAAGCTCCTTTTTCGTTCAATGCAAATATAATGAGAATTTTACCACTTCTCATATCCAATTTTTTTCCTTTTGATGTTATGATAAGACTGCCAAGATTTGGCATCTCCCAAGTATCTGAGTCATGCCATGCCACCTGTGGCTCTCAAGCCTTGAACTTTAACCTAGAAGTGCCTTACTTCCATAGGTTAGGTTTTTAGTGCTAACACATTTTTTCTTTTTTGAAAGGCAAGCTGGGGTTAGACCGACCCCTACCAGTTATACAACTATACCGGTGGGTTTTGAACCTGCAACGTCCCAACACAAGGTGACATGCACTAGCTGCGCATACCGGACAAGTTTGGTGCTAATTTTTTTTTATATATATAACAAGGAGAAACTACCGTTATGATTCAGATGTCTTCTTACTAGCCAAGAGATCTGCTAATTGTGGCCATATTTCAGTGTCCACGGTATAAAGCTCCATGAATACCCCCTGCTCATCCGGGATAGTTTCATATTGGCTCAATTAGATACTGTAGAGTGGGACGCACACACATCTGATATTGACTGTAGAGTGGGACGCACACACATCTGATATTGAACTTGCGACGTCCGTCAACTTGAACTCCTTAATTTGACCCACTTAACCAAAGGAAAATAAGTTCAATAGCTGCCTGGGGGCAACGGGTAAGCCCATAGAGTTAATGTTTTACGTTGCCAGGATAGCGACCGTAAGTATGGCAGGCAGAGTTAGCATGGCTAGGTCTCTGATCCTGTAGGTGGTTTCTCCGTGTAAATATAAAAAAAAAAAGTTTTAATAGCTACTCACTAGCTCTTGTAAAATTATCAAAAACTAATCCAGAATTTCTTCAGCTTTTCCATAGTACCCCTGATATCCTTGTAAAATTACATTTGTACAGTTAAAATTTCCAAAAAACACCGAAAACTATAAAATGTTTCATTTAGCACCATATCATATTTAGCACAAATCATATATATATATATATATATATGTGTGTGTGTGTGTGTGTGTGTGTGTGTGTGTGTGTGTGAAGAATTCTTGTTAAACTGATTTGATTCAATGCATGGTTTTTAGTAAGTAAGCAATGATAAACACATCTACAAGTTTGGATTAAGCAAAAACTTGCACAAATATGTTTTTAAATAGTAACCAGTCTGAGAGATAAATGGTTTGCTGTCATAAGAATTTCAACAAAAAAGAAGAATACTTATTAACTTGATACTAAAGTAATTTAGAACAGATAAATTGTATGGCTTTTTATGTTATTGAACATGAGTTGCAAAATATTTGTTGTCTCCAAAAAAGATCCATCTCAAAAATACAATGCTAAACTTTAACTTATTCTAAACAAGTTATTTGGTAATTTTGAGTTATTAGAGCACAGTGTATATAACGAAATTATTTCAATTGGGGATCACTACTTTGTCTGCATCAAGTTCAATATCCTTAGTAGATAGGACTTGTTTGTTCCTGTTTCCAAGTTGGTTCATGTACTTTGGTTGTGGCACAAATGGTGATAGAGGCCCTGATTAGCAAGGAGGTGGGTGTGGTCCAATACAGGGATTGTCTCACCCTGGTCCAGGTAGGGTAAGACAATGGCATGTAGTCAAGCAAAGCCAATGTTTGATGGAGAGAGAGAGAGATAATGGATTGGGATTGCATCGGGTACCCTGCCCAACCCAAACCTAAATGCCAGGGTATGGGCACAGCAAAACGGAAGCCCGATTATTATTCAGTTAGAACATTCCCAAGTAATATGTGGGTCTGGTTTAGGTTATGATTTTGTTGGGTATCCGACCTGACCTGGCTTGAACCGAGTATTTTATATAAATTTTTCAGTAAATATAAACTTTTTAAGTTACAAGGGTTAGGTTTGGGATTGCATTTTCTTGATCCGACATAACTCAAATCCGAATCCAAACCCAACTACTTGTTATTTAGGTTGGTTTGGGTCCACCTTGAGAGAGAGAGAGAGCGAGAATTTCTGCAATGTCTCGAGGATCTGGGCAAAACCAATTTTTTCTAGTTGGTGACAATCTTGACCATAGGGTTTCTAGATGAGATGATTTAAAGAGACTTACAGACCATGCATGCTAACAATGCGGGTCACTATCTCACAGCACAATCACACATTTGACCCATCTTATTGAATTTGGTTTCACCCATTAGATGCTGCTTCCTTTCATTTAGAATTCATTTAGATCCAGATTCGTGTTGAATTCAGAACCATGCTCCATACCAACTCCATCTAGTTTTCTCTCCCAATTAGGGGTGCAAACAGGTCCGATTCAGACTGGATCTTGTCAGATCTGAATCTGAATCTCAAATGCAATCAGTAGATCAGGATCTAGATCCAAATCAGATTCGGGAGGTTAAATTGAATCCGAATTTGAAATACATGTGGTAATCATAGTCACAAATATCTGGCTTCGCTATATCTCGGCAAGGCAATTTCTCATGATAATATATGTTTAGTTGATAAATCTCGAGAAAAAACTCAAGGTTTAAATAGTTTTAAAAAATATAAAAACAGCAGACATAAGTGAGAAAAAAACTTGTTTAGATAATAAAATATTCATGTAATCAAAGAAATAAGCAAAAAATATAAAAGAAAGAATAAAAGTGTACTTAAGATATACAACACAAGTAAAAAATAAGAAGTGATTGATAATAATGTGATGTTATTATGATAATATTGTGATATATATAAATTTTTTCCATTTTTAAAATATCATGATATTTTGCCTTTAGTATTTTTAATAAATTTATAGTGATATTGTTGCTATATTTTCAAAACATCGCCTATATCTGTGACTATGGTGGTAATAATTGATCCGGAAAAAATAGAACAAAACAAGCTATTTACACGTAAAAAAATGCATTCTGGTCAGATTTTGACTCGGATCAACTCTAGATCCAACTTAAAATGCTGATCCAAATATGACCCAAACCTGACTGAATAGATCCTAATATACATTCAGATTATGGATGCTTAATATAACGATACAACTCTAGATCCAACGTAAAAACATGTTGGACTCGGGTCGGATAACAAATCCGATTGCAGCCCTACTCCCAATTATGGATGCTTAATAGGTCACATTTAATTTTAGTGAATGCAATTACTAAATCATGCATGATACAAATATATATAACCAGTTCAAACTCAAATTGAAGTATCCATACCAAATCCCCACAATAGTATAGTAATGTCATTTTCACCAAGCCAATGATCCAGCAAATAAACGGCAATGTGTCTCATGATAGAAGATATTTGATATTTTTTCCTTGTGTGAATTTTTTGAAGATTTTCGTGCTAGGATTAGTTTCACTAGTCCCACTTTGATAAAAAAAAAATTACATTAAAGATAGTTAGAAATATATATTCCTTAGGAACTAGTGGGAATTTGTTCTTATATGTCGGTTTACCTGACAATTTTTTTTTTATAGGCAAGCTGGGGTTAGGCAGGCCCCTACCAGTTATATATCGATACCAATGGGGTTGGAACTTGCAACGTCCCAAGACAAGGTGAGGTGCATGGCTGCTCCTACCAGACAAGCGGAGCTCAATGGGACAAAAGGGTCAGCACCTTCTCCTCAGACATGCTGCCACTCGGGCGACCCGGGTGGGGGTTGGTATTTTCTCTTTAGTCGGCTTGAAATATTAAAATTCCAAGCCAAGAGTAATGGGTTGGTGCTAAACACCATTCTAAATGTGTTTTTCAGTTTTTTCTCATTTTATTTTTGAATTCTGACGTAGATATGTGATCTATGTACTTGATTTTACAGGGATCAGGTCTTGAAGTGTTTGATTCCAACACATGGGTGGGTTTTTATAATGTTTGAAAAATCAACGGTCCAAAAACTTTGTAATTTTTGAGGCTCCAAACATCATTTTTTTCATCAAAAACACATGATCCAGGTGTGGATTTTTAGTAAATCGACCATGCCCAACACATTTATAGGGCCGGAACTAGGGGTGGCAATCGGGTCGTGTTGGTGGGTCGACCCGACGGGTTGGCAGGTCAGCATACCTCAACCCGAACCTGACCCGTTAACGGGTCGGCTGTGGCAAACACGAACCCGACCCGTTTATTAAACGTGTAACCCGACACGACCCGCCAACCCGTTTAATAAACGGGTTGGGTCGGGTAAACGGTTTGGCGGGTTAGCGGGCGGGTCGGGCTGGCGGGTTGACCCACCCGCCTAATCCGTTTATTAAACGGGTCAGCCGGGTTGGTGTACCCCTAACACGAATCCGACCCGTTTAATAAACGGGTTAGGAGGGTCGACCCGTTTATTAAACGGGCTAGTTTAAGCCCAACCCGAACCCGCCTAAGAGGCGGGTTGGCGGGTCGTGTCAGGTTTTGCCACCCTTAGCCGGAACTGCATAAAAAGCACCAGAGAAGCTAAAAAACTCATTTAGCATGCAGCTTAGCACCAAATGGGTTTAGCACGGACCCATTACTCTCCAAGCCAGATCAGGCAGTTTACCCATTCAAAATAGTCGGGTGGTCCAATTTTGGAAAGAATCTAGATCCTACCAACGGGTGGTTGGTAGGAGTTGTCAGTGCACTTCTCCTTGTGGTGGGACGTTGCAGGTTCAAACCCCACTGGTACTTTGAATAGTAACTGGTGGGGTCTGCCTAACCCCAGCTTGCCTTTCAAAAAAAAAAAAACAATCTAGGTCCTTTCAAGTATGTCTTTTTTCTTCATAAAAACAATTATTAAGTAGACAAAAATGATCTCACTGATAAGAAAATTTTATTAAATGAACAGTGATAGCACTGATAAGAAGCGATGCTCCATAAACCTTTTAAAGAAAAGTATTTAAAGCCAATCAATTCTCTTGCATACAAGACCAAAAATCTGTCACAGGGACAAGCCATTTTGGTGATGTGTCCTCCATGACACGAGAGGACACATGGACACCAACACTGACATGTATGGCCAAAAATTTAATACTATTTTAATATTTTAAGTATTATTTCAATAAAATTCCATTTTTATTTTAATATTCTAGTTGGAACACGCTCAATCCATCGGTTATTAATTAATTTTGCTCTTTAGAAAGGAGTAATATCTACATTCATTTACTTACCATAACAAATCTCTCTCCCTCTCTTCATTATATATATATATTGTGTGTGTGAGGGAGGGGTAATGGTACCATTATGTGCAAACTAATTTGCATCTCATATGTTAAAGTAGTTTTGATCCAAACCAACCTCATGGATGGATTGAGCATGTTCAAAATAGTAAGAACCGATGTTTTATTCATGAACCAACATGATTTTATGATCGAGGAAAGTATTTATAAAATCCTATTTACGCATCATAATCAGATAATTCAAAAGACAATCCCCACTAAGTGAAACATGTAGATCACATCTGTAAGGTTGGTTTTATGAAAACAACTAGGAAAAAAAAAGACACATGTAGGTCATGCATGACCAATATGTTAATTAAAAATATGTGAACATGAGTGTGAATTAGGCATTTTCAATGTTTTTTTTGCAAATATGACTTTGAGAATGTGTTCATCACAGTCAATTTGTTAGGAATCATGTATTGTCAATGAAAAAATATGATTTTTGGATGCTTGAATAATTAAGAAAAATCTGAGTTGGTGATTTTCAAGCCTTAAAAGATCTTATTTGTGCATCATAATAGGATGATCCAAAAGTCAGTTCCTATAAAACCAAACATGCCAATCGCATTAGCATAGTAAAATTTAAGATAAAACAAAAAAAAAATTATGAAAATCTCAGTTTATATATCTATATAGAGAGATACTCTAATTGGTGTCTTGCCCATGGAGGAAGATAAACCACCAGTTTAATCATAAATGCATTAAAAACATGAGGCCAGCCCAACACGTTTGCAGGGTTCCTGACTTCCCCCAAGTTCTAACAAAACTCACGGTTTTGTTGAAGGCAGATCAGGTGCAATCACATTGCACACTTGCCCAACAGAAAATGGAGAGCAGAGTAGATGCAGCAGCACACTAAAGTGTACAATGTGATTGCACCTGATTTGCCGTCGGTTTTCCTATGGGCGAATGCCTGAGTAAGGGTGCACCACCTGAAACTCTCCACCCCGACCATGCTCTTTCTACCTGGCAGCTACGCAGACTGGTACGTGGGTTCATTCATTGAACCTTTTGACATCCCAACGGACCCACTGCTAGACCCAACCCGGCCTGCTACAAATATATTAAAATATCATAAAGAAAATAATAAAAACGTTGGAAATACCAAATCATTAATTCACGTGCCACGTCATCATGTGGGACCCAGGTCTCCATGTGAAAGTGGGGGAAACGTGACAGCATCCCCCTCCCGAGGGGCCCACGTTTCAAGAGTGAGGAAGGGATGTGGGACCCACTGGTTTGCCACCTTTTTTTCACTTTTTGTCTCTCGAGAAGTACCTTTTTGTGGGTTTTTTTTTTAAAGCCGAGTTTAGGCAGACCCCTACCGGATATACATCCATACCATTTTTGGGGTTCGAACTTGCAACGTCCCAACACAAGGTGACGTGCACTAACGGCTCCTCCCAGACCAGCGGAGCCCCCCCGTTGGTATCTATCAATGTTTCTTATTGCTTTATTCCATCTTCCTTCGTCTACGCATAACCCCCAAACCTACTTTGGTTTAAGGTTTGCATGTGTTTCCATCTTCATTCAGTCATATCCATTGATAAAGCTTTTTTTTTTTAGACAGAGAAAGCTGGGGTTAGGCAGACCCCAATACAAGTTATACAACTATACCATAGGGATTCGAACTTGCAACGTTCTAACACAAAATGACATGCACTAACTCCTCCTGCCACACAAGCGGAGCGCCCGTTGATATCCATTGATAAATCTTAGAGTTGGAAAACCAACACCAATTCTAAGCTTTATCAATCCTCTCTTTTGCATAATTGTGTGTAAAGAAGGATGGGGTTAATGTTGATGTTTTAAGTTTTGTGCATAAAAGACCAGTTTATCGCTATCCTTATGCAGGCCTATGGTAAATATATGATAATCATAAAGGTTTATGGCCATAATTATTATATGGATAGAGATAACTTATAGAGTAATCTAAACAATCATGGTAAATATATGATAATCATAAAGGTTTATGGTCAGTAATTAAATATCAGGGGCCGGGGGGGTCTCAATATTTACCAGAAGATTGAAAGCAATTTTTGGAAACGGGCAGATTAAGAAATTTCAAAAGCAAGTTGATTCGTGGAGTGGGCATTCTTTGTCAAAAGCAAGGGAAATAGTGTTAATTAAGGCAATTATGTCATCTTTTCTCATTTATTAGATGATGAGTTTTCAGCTTTAAATTAAGGTTATCGATAAGATTGAGAAAATCAATAGAAAATTTTTAATGGGAACGCTCCAATTCAAAAAAGTACATTCATTTACTCGGTTGGGGTATTATAAGCTTACTGTGTTGATCTGATGAGATCTCCGTGACCATGTTTCACGGGGCCTCGGCTTGTCTGGTAAGGGCAGTTAGTGCATGTCACCTTGTGTTGGGACGGTTCAGGTTCAAAACCCAATAGTATAATTGTATGACTGGTAGGGATTCCCTAACAGTTAATTAAACCAGTCAAAATACAAAGTAGATACACAGCTGTAAACTGATGGGATACCAATCAGCAGGTTTATCTTTCCAAAACTGAAGAAGACTCAACACAGCTAGTCTAGATAAATCTCTAGCCACCCAATTACAAAAACTTTGAAGAATTCCTTAGTCCTTACCATAAAACCTATTTGCCAGCACCCAGAGGATAAGATATACAGGATGAAAACGTTCATTTTAACCCATCAAGAGGAGGAGATCTCCATCTTTCTGCAAACGTCCAATTGTCATTAAGGGGATGCATACAATTTTGGGCAATAAGTAAAATGTGTTCACCGATATAACTGAAACAAAGATAAATGGTCTAAGTAGTAGAAAAGCATAAATATTCAAATACGGGTTTGCCAAATATGCCAGGCAATTATTTGGAAAGCTACCATCCAGCATTGAAAGATGGTAAGATTGTGAAAGTTGCTCTTACTCCAACAAATGAGTTCCTCCTCAATTTGCAAAAAAGGCACTCTATATCTACCAGGGGAAAGCAACTTTTGTCCAAACCTGTGCACTAACAGGGCATGTGAAGAATAAATGAGAATACAGAGGGAATCCATTGGATAAGCACAGGCACCTCTATTTGAACAGTACAAACTATATACCTCAATTCATCTAAAAGTCACAATAAAAGATCCTTCTCCAGCTCTTGAATCTCTATTTTAAGATGTAATCAATTGCGTTCAAAGGTGGGTTATCCAGCCGTCACCAAATCCAGCTGTTGTTTCCATCCTTCAAGATGCTTCTCGTATGGCACATCATACATTATGCACAAGGTTTAACATTTGTTTTATGCTCTTAGCCTAAGTCACAAATACTCGGCTAAAAGGTCGACACACCCGCATCGACACGCCCCAACACGGGTGCGGCTTCGAACACGAGACGGACACTGTCAACTAAGTGTTGGACTCAATCAATGCACCGGGACTGAATCCGTCCACATTTTAGACAACTCGGTCAACTTTGATTGAGTCTATTTTTTTTCATTTATTAAAATTAATGTGGGCTCGGATCGGATCTAGATCCGAACTCAACCCAGATCCAAGACGGTATCTGGTCGGATCTTGTTATTGTTATATATATATATATATATTTTTAATATATATATATATAGCCGTATCCCCGTGTCCAAAATTTTTGAAATTGCTCCGCACCCATGTGATATTTAGCCAATAATGTAATATCTCAATTACAAAATTTTCAAGCATCATATTTGGATAACTATTTTGGAAGCATATAATTTGAAGGGTGACTTTGGGCATGTGATTACCGGGGCCACCAATTCAGGCTTCTATAATGAAAATGTGTAACTGGAGTCTTGGGAATTCAATTCCCGAAATCAAATTTCCCACAATTCCACGAAACCAAACAGGACTTGGCATTGCGAGCCCCTTTCAAGACAATTTCCCTTTTCAATCTTTTGTCATGTCTATGTAAACAGAAAACTAGACCAAATGTATTTAAAACAACAATAAAAATAGATATTCAAAAGACATTGTACAATAACTTAAAACACTGCCATGAACATCCGACTGTGAAACTGAAGATGGACCCATAAATGGATGAAGAGAACAAGATGCTACATGGTAGCTCTTACTTTCAGTTCTAGATGTCTTTTAGATTTCTCAAGAGAGGCTAGTCAATCATACTTTCCCTCTTGAGCTCCTATCTCTTGCAAGTAGTGTTCTGCTTCCAAGGCTGCCATGCAACCTATGCAACGGAATATCAATTAGTAACTTGAAAAGAAAAAGAATAGGGAAAAAAACTCAGCTCCATCAATTATATGGAGAAAGCAAAATCAGAAAACATAAGCAATACAACTTGATTATTTCTGCAGAAAACGCCTTTCTGATATATGATCATTTTTCTTTCTAGACAAATAAGCGAAGGTTAGGTTGAAAATGAAGGGAGATTATACACATTGTCACGATCAGTAAATGACATGGAAATTAGTCCCAAGATCTAAAGACTAAAACATGAAATAAAGCAGGACAGTTCTTTATCTATAGTTGGATAAGATCCCGAGCCAAACTTGTGTGAGGGTTGAACTAGGTTCATATAAGAGCACACACTCCCCTCAATGAGCTTCATCAGCTGAACTTGAGGCCAAACTGAGCCTAGCTTGTTTTTGTATATGTGCCAGGCTCAAGTGTATGTGGGCTCACATCAGTTTGGCTCATCTAGACCTGGTAAATGAGTACCCTGGTATATACTTCTAATTTTATTCAAGCTTGCATGGAAAAGGAGAAAATTGATGGTGTCGTCAAAAGGTGTAACACTTGTGTCGCATTTAAGAGGTCATGCTTTCAAATTCTGAGGCCTCCAACTTTTTAACATGCACACACACACACAAGGGGAGGAATAATAGAGAGAAGCTGAAAGAGCTACTGATTTCATGATCAGGAGGTCCAGCAACCTTGCAAAAGCATGCTAAAGAGATGATATTGTCTTCTTAGAAATTATCAAAATACCTACACGTCAAACTCTTTTCCCAAGTATGGCATTACAAAGAATCCTCCATTATGCTTCTTTGGATGATATATACCCAACATCATTATAATGTTGTTCTAACATCAAATGCAACTATACATACTTGGTCTACAACTACGCTCATGACTATGTCATTCGACCATGACAGAACTAAATAGGATACTTTGTGATCTTAAATTGTCTACTATAAATGAAATTGGAGCCACATATCCAAGGGTTGGTGAACTTGTAACAAAGAAAGTTAAAAACATTTCTGATGCACTATGTTGAAAATAAGACTTTGCACTCAAGCATGAGACTTGAAGAAGTAGCTCATATCTATACAAGTCTTGGAAGGGTTACCTTGGCTGCTACTATAAGGCTTTCTAGATTATGGGCAAATTGGTAGACTCAGCTAACTCAGTCCAAGTTAGTTAAAGACGACCCATCTACTATGTCTATCCCAGGATAATGACAGGGATGCTCCCCTGGTAAAAGATAATCCCAGTGCCAAATACTAGAGATGACTTGGGTAAGAATGAATATGAAATTATGCATGTTTTTCAGGATTATTAGCCAAATAAGCATACAAATATACCATTGATGTGAACATTGGCATCAAATTTAAGTGAAAGAGAGAGAGAGAGATCATAGTACAAAAATCTGCAAATATTTTCAGGCCACTAGCAAAACAACCAAAGTACCAAACAACCATCACTTCAGCATCACTTTTAAAAAGGAAATCATGCTATAAATTGTGTAGTTATATCATGTATTAGTTAGAACTGTAACCACACCTCAGATTGACTCAAGTCATAAATAAAAGATAATTGTACCAATATGTATGATAATAGTAAAAATGCTATCATAAAATCATCTTAATAGCAGAACTGAGTTGAACCACAGCTAGTCTTTCAGATTTCATATCATTGGCCAATAACGATTTCCAATTGCTTTAATCATAGCCACCACTGGCTTAAACTATGAGATCAGAAGAAAAGATAAAATAACAATAAATGGAGGAATCTCTAACAATGTCTCGTCCTAAATGAAGAAGAGAGACAAATCCCTGGTCAATTTTCCAGTTTTTACACCACCACCTACATCAATGCCTCTCAAAAAATTGTCCTAAACCTTGCTTTAGATCAAGAATACAAAATTGGAAAAATAAAATCTTCAAAATGTCATGTCTAATTACTATTATATTTATGATTTTAATTTCCAAGTGGAATGACTGCCAGCAGCAACGTTGATTCCAATATTGGTAATGTTCTCAAACTCTTCAGCATATGGAGCCCATTTGGATTTAAGGGATTCACTTAGACTAAATCACTGAAAGTGTACTATGTTTAAAATCTCATACCAACAGTTCACAAGTTAACAACATTATAATGAAAGATTGCAGAAGGAATTCCTCAACGCATGGAAATTAAATACAAATAATGACTTCTGATACTCAACAGTCTCGGTGCAATCTAATTATTGGAAGTTTAGAGTATTGCTGAATTGTGAATCCATAAAGGATGAAAAACATTCAAGGGATAAAGGAATGGCAGAAGGGTAAATAGGGATGAATTTTACATCTCCCCTTTCTTGCTCTCCCTAATGACAACATGACATGACTGATAACTGAAATTTCACAAAACATGGCTAATAATATGAAATCATCATATCCTTCAGTGTGTAGGCTGGTAAACAAACCGAGCAGCTTGTGATTCGGCTTGGTTTGGCTAGTCATGAACTAGTTCATCATTGGCTCATATAGCTGGTGAGCCTACCCATGAGCAGCTCATTTAGCTTAAACGAGTCAAGCCCGAACACAGGTTGTTCGGCTCAGCTCAGGAGATCTCGTATACATAAAAATTATATTTATGTACAATATATATTTTAAGTGTAATATATAAAAGGAAGAATGAATAGAAAATATATACATAAAATATGAACTATTGAGTGTAATTTTTAAAACATATATATTTTAAGTGTAATATATAATATATATATATATATCATGTATAAATAACATGGAATGTTTTTACACGAGCCAGCTCATGTTTGTCTCGTCTCATTTAGGGATGAGCCAAGCTTGAGCTCAGCTTCGCTAAACATGAACACAAGCCGAATCACAAGCTAAATCCACTGGTAAATAAGTCGAGCCCGAACACGCCCTGTTCGCTTCGTTCAGCTAGTCTTCCATCCCTATCAGCGTGCGAGGACTAGGTAATCCAAGTGACCAACTAGTCAAGCTGGTCACACCTAGTTTCGTAGGAACTAGCCAGCCAAACTAGGGTTCACTAGTCAAGGTAGTACTCAACTATGTTTCTATCAATGTCCATTTTTACTACCTACTGTATCCGCTCGTATATTAGTCGCATTGAAAATTTTCATAAGAATTCCTCCATATCTACCATTATTATATTCATGTGACAGAGGCTTCTACTAGTCAACCTCCTATTTTCTGTTGAAAGCAGAGGCAAGATTTGATTGTATATGGTTTAATATCTTTTATGGAAGCTTTGAGATAGCCATATTTAGTATTTGTTGACATTGTCTGGAGGTGCTTCTCATCAAGTTGGTTTTCAGTGAAGTCCTGTTCTTTTTGGAACCCTCAACTCTAGCATCAGCTGAATATGAGGCGAAAGGGTTTTCAGTTGGCTAGTGATGTGCTTTAAAAGGTAGGGAACGTCACAACATATGTTCTTCGACTTGTTCTTTCTTTCGAGGCCTTCCAAATATGGCTTGGGATTGGCAAGACCATTGCTTCTATTAGCTAGTACAGATAAATCTTTTGGTTATATGTTTCCTTAAGTGAAGTTGTACCCCTTCATATGGTTCTTTGAATTACATTCATTAGCAATAGTACAAACTCCTTCAAAATTTCCCACAGATGCTACTTCATTTCTATGTAAATTAAGTGACATTTTGTTCATTATTCAAATGAGTAGCTCTTGAAAACATTATACAATTAAATGATGTGGATTGTTCTTGATACTTGGTTTCCTGCATTTTCTAGCATTAGTTTCTGTTAGTGAACATTTAGCTATTGTTTTTGACCTATTTGAAATGGTGGAAAAAGTTTTTAGCAGGAAACAGTTGATGATGGAAGATGTCACAGAGGACATTTGTTGATACGGAAACTCCACCTTTAGTCATGAAGGCATCTTTTCCGTCATACAAAGAAGCACTAGTAAATGATGATCAGTCCGCAATTTCTAAAGTGTGAGGGGTTTTTCTTCAATCCCTTGAAGATGAAAAATGGTGATCTGCAAAAAAAATTGCAGCTGTTTCTCGATAAACTAGGTCACACGAATATGGTGCAGATACTGGGATACAGCCATTTTTATGAAGTTTTCAATATGACTAGTAAGAGGATATGGAACGGGAGCCAAAATGGAGAATCTGTGTGACATAGTCGAGAAATGACAACTGAAAAGGATAGGTTTCTCAGAATTAGGTACAGACTTTGATAACTTCAGAAAAAGAGGAACAACTCTCACTTGTATTAAATGTACAAGGTGAAGTGACTGAGAATCTTATGATCGTATTGAACAATTTTGAGATGCCAAATGTTCAAACCAAAATCATTAGATGGTGAAGAGCGATTTGTGACTCCCCTACCAGGTTTTGGGGCACACAGGAATGACTGAATGAATGAAGATACTCTAGGGAATAGAAAAAATTAGGTTGTCTGTCAACATGGTTCAAAAGAAATGTTCCAGTAGTCGCAGCAGATATTCTAAATTACAGCAAAGTGATAGAAAGATGAGATTAATTATAATCATTGTAAGGACTTGCTTAAGCTTTCAAAGGATCATTAGCTGGCGGTTAGAAACAAGATGCATGCACAACAAAATCAAGCTGGTTCGATGAGTGAGGAAAAACAGATGGCAGCTATCATAACATCTACAAATAGCTAGGTCAAACAAGAAGATGGATGGTTAGTTCAACTATCATAACTGAGGGGTCTCAGGTTTGAATCTTCGCTAACCTGACTATCAAAAAGAAAACCAGAACAACAAAAATACAAACAGGTGAAAGGTCATGATAAAGATCATTGGGCATCAGGGTCATAAAGACCATCGAGGGTGTCTTTGGTTCAGCAACGAGGTTTTGGTGAGCTGAGTCCATAATATTTCTCTCTATTAGTATCACATGCTTCTCTGCACATTTCTTCTGTACTAAGTGGTAGGTCATGTTTTTATCCAAAAATTTATGCTTTTTGAACTTATTCAGGTGATCCTTTAATTGGATCATTGATTCATCAATGAGGTCCAACAGAGATATGGTCCAGCTAAGCCCCAACTTTGGAAAATAAGTGTAGCTTCATGCCCTCAGTCAGGTTAAGTCAATCTAATGGAGAAAATTTTGGTTCCAATATAACTTTTGGCTAAACAGTTTTATGAAGCAATCATAAGTTAAGAGTTGTTAAAGTTTGAAGAGGGTATATTTAGAAGCACAAGGAACAGAGGGGTGGGTTCAAAACTTCAAACAAAAAATGGCAATTTCAATATCCTTTGCTCATATCACCAATCTCCAAGTATGTGTACAAAATGATTGGAACGAGATCTCCATCCATTTGCTGTTTGCATTCATCTTTAGGCCAAGCATCACTCACTGACTGAGACAAAATACTCTCCATCAATGGTGAAAAGGTAGGATGAATTTAAAAAGGAAACTGGATTGATGCACTCTGGTTTTGAGAATCGGTTTACATAATTGGTGAAGATGGATAAATTTGTGAGCACAGAATTTTGAAGAGGAAATACTTAGAAGCACAAGACACAGAGTGACAGGTTTAAACAGTGGCCACAGTCTGCAATTTTTGGCAAATGCCACACCTTTCTCACAGATATGCATGCACAATAAATTTGTCTAGCTTGAACTTATCAAAATATTCTGTCTGATTGCATGAACTCAAATTTTATTAGAGCCAAAGAGCATGAACCCATTGTGTAAGCCATCAAGCTCATTTACATATTTATCTTTTGAAGACAGAGTTCAATAACCACAGTCAATGAGTGTCTTCTATAAATAATTTTTCCATGTTAACCCTTCAACTCATGAGAGAGAGAGAGAGAACATCCTCTAGTTCTCATGCTCTTGTTACCATCCACCTATTTATACAAATAAAAAAATAAAAATAAAATTATTTCAAAATGTTGAAAATTTATAAAACATAATAGCCAAATAATTTTCCATACAATGGGTATCATTTCTATGATCCTTCATTGCTTTGCATTCACATTTCATATCACATCATTTTTGCAAAGACTCTCCACATGACATTGGCATCTCCTGCGACAACCCCTCCCAATCTTAATGAAAGAAAACCTGCTTTGGATGAAATGGGATATGATTGTTCATGATAGTAGTGACTTCTCACCTCCTGCTATTTCTAAACATGCAAACATCGCCCTTACATTTAGCCTACCCACTTTTAGTACTTACCTTTGTGGTCCCATTTTTTCGTCTAACGTCCATGGAACTAAACCATCTCCAAGTACCGATCACCATCCTTATTGTCTTCTAAAAATGATGATTTCAAGTCGGATCCTGGTTCTCATCCCTCAAGACCACACAACATATTTATTTTTCACTCTTCTTAATCATCTTTCTCTTTTTTTATTTTATTTTTTATATTCAACAATATCATCCCCTCTCTTATTTAGTGTTATTACACTCAGCATTATACAGAAATGCAGGTTTGACTACAATATTACAGAATCAACCATTCAATCAGAGTGGTGCTTATTACTACATAACACAGGCACTGTTTATCGCTACTCCATCTACCAGGTGTTGATCCTATTGGCAGTGTCTTCATCAAACCATCTTGTTAGAATTTAAGTACTACAGCACTACACAGTCTTTCTATATCAACCCATAAGGTCACATTTGAAAGCAAGAAAAAATCTCATAGGAAAAGAAAATTTTGCTTATCAAAAGTTTTGATATGAATACTGTTCCAAATGAAAAAAATTCGCTTGCTTGTGTGGCATCAGAAAAACAGGCTAAAGAAATGTGAGAAGCCACTCAGGTGTTATGTGGTTGAACATGTGAGCCCCTTCTTAGAGGAAAATACGGAGAAGGGGGGTTGATCAGACCCCCTTTCAAAGAGAGAGAGAAAGAGGGAGACAGAGAGAGGTGGGTCGACCAGAGAGAGAGAGAGAGGAAAATGGAGGTGTACAGGGGGAAGATGAAGATGGAGGAAGGAAGCAGAATGGCAACCAATGGAATGAGATGCTTCGAGGGTGACTGGTTGCCCTAATGCAAAAAGAAATTTTTTGATAAGAAAAATTCCTCCACCTAGACCTCCCTAGGTGGAGAAATTTTTCCTATAAAAAATCTGAGTTTTTAAAAAAACTTTCCTTTCAAAAATTTTCTCTTGTTTGGGATGGATGGAAAAGTTGTAATTTTTCTTTCCGATTATCTTCCTGCTTCCAAACGTGCGCTAAGATTTTCCTCATCAACATTCCTACTAAGCTTGCAGTTTTCAAGTTTCTTTTCCCTCCCATCTACTAACTGCTAACATTTATGCTTTAGAATTTTCACTCTTCTAATTCTAAATATGCATCTTTACTAGCTAGTCGTAACTGCTAGTACATCCATAAACAACATATCAGGGGCACTTTCTTGCATACAAAACTAGATATTATGTTGATTCATACATATCCATGACCAGAGACTGTCTCTTAAACTCTAGTATTTTTTCTAGGAGACTTTCAGGGCACAAATGCAGGTTTTTTGGTGATTGAGGATCTCAGGCTCGAGAACTAGAGATTGAATAAACCAGGGACCTCAAATGGATCCACCCTTGGACCTCAAATTTAATTCAAAAGATCCCATGAAGGCTTCATAACCAAAAACTATTTGTTGGTTCCTCTCCCTTGCAACTAGGGGTGGCAAAACCTGACACGACCCGCCAACCCGCCTCTTAGGCGGGTTCGGGTTGGGCTTAAACTAACCCGTTTAATAAACGGGTCGACCCGCCTAACCCGTTTATTAAACGGGTCGGGTTCGTGTTAGGGGTATGCCAACCCGCCAACCCGGCTGACCCGTTTAATAAACGGGTTAGGCGGGCGGGTCAACCCGCCAACCGGACCCACCAACCCACCCGCTAACCCGCCAACCCGTTTACCCAACCCAACCTGTTTATTAAACGGGATTGGCGGGTCGTGTCGAGTTACCCGTTTAATAAACGGGTCGGGTTCGTGTTTGCCACAGCCGACCCGTTTAATAAACGGGTCGGGTTCGGGTTGAGGTATGCTGACCCCCCAACCCACCAGGTCGACCCGCCAACCCGACCCGATTGCCACCCCTACTTGCAACCCTGCTTCAAAACCTTGATCAATAACACATGCATCTTTTCCAATTCTAACCATCTAGGTTAGCTTGGTTCATTGAATATCAATATCTTGTTGTGGGTATGGACTTGTTAAGATTAAGGAATCTGAAGTTAAGATCTATATCATGGATATCATTCTCAAGAGTGTCACAAATATTTTAAGAATTTTTGTTTTCCTTGAGAACTCCAGGTTTAAGATGAACAAAGAAAGGAGACAAGAATATTTTTTAAAACAAATGAGGGAAATCTCATAATATTATCAAGAATAAATACCTAGACCTAGAGTATTGAGACTTGCTTGAATCTAGTGATGTTGAAAATGTTGAGATGCGCTTGGGATTTTATCATTTTGACATCTTGATGAAATATCAAAATGTGTACAAGATATTGGAGATTTTTATGATAAAATACCTATTGTGATAGAACATTACAATCAATCAAATTCCTAGGTACAATGAAGAACATATATGTTATCCTGACGATCCTTCCAGGGAGAAGAGTCTTATTTGGTGAAAAGCTATAATGGTTTTGAAACAGTTAGGATTCTTGGTTAGGACTTATGAAACTTCTTATACGAACATTATAAACAACAACAACAACAACAACTACGCCTTCATCCCAAAACAATTGGGGTCAGCGATATGAACCAAAAAAGAAATTCATTTTGGGTCTTCCACATGAATCCTTTTCCTCCAATCATTTCTATCCAACGCCATGTCCTCGGTGAGGTTCAAAGCATTCATATCCTTTCCTATCATCTCCATCCAAGTCTTCCTAGGCCTACCCCGACCTCTTTTAACTAATATATTTTCCCATTTCTCCAACCTTCTAACTGGAGCATCATTAGGCCTTCGCCGAATATGTCCAAACCACCGTAAACGATTCTCTCGCATCTTATTTTCAATGGGTGCAACACCTACCTTCTTACGTATCTCTTCGTTCCGAATCTTATCTTTTATTGTATTTCCACACATCCATCTAAGCATCCGCATCTCAGCTACACTCATTTTTTGAATATGATGTCTCTTGGCAGCCCAACATTCCGTACCATATAGTAAAGCGGGTCTAATAGTCGTCCTATAAAACTTTCCCTTCAACCGCAATGGCATTCTACGATCGCACAGCACTCCAGTAGCACTTTTCCATTTCATCCACCCAACCTTTATCCTATGATTTACATCTCCATCAATTTCTCCATACTTTTGAATGATGGATCCCAAATATTTGAAATAATCATTCACCGGTATATCTTGCTCACCAAGCTTCACTACACTCCCATCACTACTTCGTTGCTTACTAAACCGACATTCCATATATTCAGTCTTACTCTTACTCAACTTAAAACCTCTAGCTTCCAATGTCTGTCTCCATAATTCTAACTTAGCATTAACCCCAGCTCTAGACTCATCAATCAAAACAATATCATCAGCAAACAACATACACCACGGTACATTTTCTTGAATTGATCTCGTAAGCTCATCCATCACTATCGCAAATAGGAAAGGGCTTAAAGCAGATCCTTGATGTAACCCAACCGTTATCGGAAAATTGGTTGTCACCCCTCCACAAGTGCGGACATTGGTTACTACTCCTTCATACATATCTTTAATTATACTAATGTACTTGAGAGAAACACCTTTCTTCATCATTGTCCACCAGAGAACGTCCCTAGGTACTCTATCGTATGCCTTCTCTAAATCAATAAAAACCATATGCAAATCTTTGTTCCTCTCTCTATATCTTTCAATAAGTTGTCTAAGAAGATGTATAGCTTCCATAGTTGATCTTCCAGGCATAAAACCAAATTGATTCTCCGATATCATGACAACCTTCCTCAACCTAGACTCAATCACCCTCTCCCAAAGTTTCATAGTATGACTCATGAGTTTTATACCACGATAGTTTGTGCAATCTTGTATATCACCCTTATTCTTATATAAAGGCACCAAAGTACTCTTCCTCCACTCATTAGGCATCTTATTTGTTCGCCAAATCAAGTTAAAAAGATTTGTCAACCATTCTAAACCTTTCTCTCCCAAGCATTTCCAAGCCTCGATAGGTATACCATCTGGGCCAACTGCCCTTCTTGATTTCATTTTCTTCAAAGCCTCTGCAATTTCTTTCTTTTGAATCTTGCGCATGAAGTCACGATTTATCTCATGAAAAGGAATGGAGAAGTCTCCAAGATCTTGAGCATGACTATCATTAAATAGCTTATCAAAATAATCTTTCCATCTCTCCTTAATCTCCTCATCTTTGACTAAAACCCTTTGCGTTTCATCTTTGATACATCTAACCATACCCAAATCCTTCGATTTCCTATCTCTCATCTTTGCAAGCCTATAAATATCCTTCTCGCCTTCTTTGGTATCCAACTTGTCATAAACCTCCTTATATACCTTAGCCCTCGCGTTTCGAACAACTTTTTTAGCTTCCTTCTTTGCTATCATATACTTCTCCAAATTCTCATTATCACGACTCTTACTTAGATTTCTATAACACTCTCTTTTAACCTTAATAGCTAATTTGACATCCTCGTTCCACCATGATGTATCCTTACCTAGTGGTGCACCGCCTTTAGACTCACCCAATACCTCCTTAGCTACTTTTCTCATACCACCCGCTATCTTATTCCACATTGATTCTGAATCCTCCTCGAGACACCAATCAACTTCCTTAACTACCTGCGCTACAAACATTCCTTGTTTAGCTCCTTTCAGTGCCCACCACTTAATTCTAGGATCTATCCTATGTCTATCCCTTTTGCGGCATTGTCTAATTCTAAGATCTAAAATTAAGACTCTATGTTGTGTAGCTACACTTTCTCCTGGTATAACCTTACAATTAAGACAAAGTTTTTATGCTGGCTGTCACAGGCCTACCGCAACCCTCCTCCTTTATCCGGGCTTGGGACCGGCAGTGTATAACTACACAGGCGGAGTACGAACATTATAAAATAGGACAAAAAATTTTCTCATAAAAAGCTTTACTATCTCAGAAAAAAAATAACAAAAAAGAAAAGAAAACACAATTAGAAAAAGCACAACATAATTTGATAATTTGTAAAAAAGGAAAAAAGATCCAACAAAGAAATATTTGTGTACAATTGCATTTTCAAATCCCTCTAACCAAAATACACAGAGTAGAAACGAAACACCGATAAGCAATAGAAACCAATTGTACAGAAAATGAGACTAAAAAGGATACATGCAAGAGAGAGAGAGAGAGAGAGAAAATCACCATATCACAAAACAAGCACATAATTGTGTAATTCATAGTTGTTGAAGCTTACCCATCTCCAACATGAATTTCCTTCTAGTGCTCATCTCTAATATGATAATATGAAAAGCTTGCTACCGTAAAAAAGAATACCACACAAAACAATATCAATCAGCCATAAAGATTCAAAGCTCAACAATCTGAAAATCAAAACATCATATGAATGTCAATTCTAATCATATTATGGAACAGCCTTGCACATATATAAGCTATTGTCAACAGTTTCCTTTAAAATGAGGATCCATCACCCACATCTAACCATTGAGAAAAATGCATCCCAACTTTTGATAGCTGCACAAATTTCCATCACAAACTCAACAATATGACAAAACCCAATAAAATCACAGACAACAAAATACGCAATTAAAATCAACAACACTTCAAAAGATATCCAATGAACGCATAAAGAAGGGAAATTTTAGGGTTTGTGGTTAGAACAAGTCACCTGTGCCTGCGGCGGTGATTGCCTGCCTGTATTTCTTATCCTGCACGTCGCCGGCCGCAAAGACCCCGGGAACGCTAGTCTTCGTCGTGCCCGGCGTCGTCACGACGTACCCGTCCTCATCCAGCTCCAGCTGCTTCTCCAGGAACGCCGTCGCCGGCTCGTGCCCGATCGCGAAAAACAACCCAGAGACCTTCAGATCAGTGATTTCTCCGGTGACGACGTTCTTGATTTTCAATCCCCCCAGGAGCCGGCCGTCGGCATCGGCATAGGCCTCGACGGCGACCGAATTCCAGAGAACCTCCACCTTAGGGTTTCCGAGGGTCCGGTTCTGCATGATTTTCGACGCTCTGAAGGCGTCCCTCCGGTGGATGACGTAGACCCTGGAGCCGTATTTGGTGAGGAAGTTGGACTCCTCCATCGCCGAGTCGCCGCCGCCGATGACTGCCAGCGGCTTGTTGCGGAAGATCGGCGCGGCGCCGTCGCAGACGGCGCACGCCGAGATGCCGCGGTTCCAGTACTCCTCGGCGCCGGGGAAGCGGAGGCGCTTGGCGACGGCGCCGGTGGCGACGATGACGGAGTCGGCCTCGACGACGGTCGTCTCGGAGAAGACAAGGAGGGAGCGGCCGGAGAAGTCCACCCGGCTGACGGTCTCAGTGACGACTCGGGTTCCGAACCGGAGGCTCTGCTCCCGGCACCGGTCCATGAGCTCGTGGCCGAGGATGCCCTGCGGGAAGCCCGGGAAATTCTCGACGTCAGTGGTGGTGGTGAGCTGGCCGCCGGGCGCGATGCCGTTGGCCATCCACCCCTCGAACAGGATCGGGCGGAGCTCCGCCCGGGCGGCGTAGATCGCCGCCGTGTGGGCCGCGGGGCCGCTGCCGATGATGCATACGCGGGTGCGGAGGCGCTCGAGATTGTCCATCTTCGAGGAAGAGGTGGTCAAGGGTTTGACTTTGCGGAGGAGGGAGAGGAGCCGCCCGCGCATCGCCGTAAATACGCGGAGGCCCCCCGACCGGATGATGGGGATGAAAGGAACGCGTCCGCCGGAAAACGGCATCGGAAAATCAACGGCGGGTTTGACCGGATATTTTTCAAACCCGAGGGCGGCTGACTTTTCTAAAATGACGAAACTGCCCCTGCAGCAGACTGACGAAAATACCCTTTCAGGAAGGATGGTTTCGTTTTTTTATCCCTAGGTTTTCTTAAAGTGACGAGAATGTCCTTTGCTGGGGCTTGTGTTTGGTTTATATGATTGGGATTTGAGAAAGGAGAATTGCTTCCAATGGGGGAGGGGAAAAGAAGTGGATGAGAAGGAAGGAATTATATACGAACACACCTTCCACAATGCAAGTGTGGTATATGCTCTCCTTTTCTGAGTTCTTGCCCTAGGGGTTTTGCTGATTTGATCCCCCTTTTTTTTAGGTTTTTTTTTTCAGATAAACAAGCTAAACTGGCTAGGCTTGTAAAAAGCTCGTTCAAACTCATAAAATAAGCTCAAGCCATTGAGCATGAACAATAGGTGTTCCCTTAAGTTTGACTCATATAAGCTTATTAATTAACAAAAAAATATGTTTTTTGTGTACTTTATATTGTATAATATAGTATAGAACAAATTATTGTAGTATTTGGTTAGCAAGTAAAAGGTTTAGAGGTGAAAAACATTATTGTGTTCAGATATTTTTTTTTTTACAAACAAGCTGGGGATAGTAAGACCCTTACCACTACCAATTCATTGAATTAAAAGAGTCATACAAAATCACCCATTCATGGAAGGTTGGTCCTTCCAAGAATGTTCAAATGACATTGTTAAGACCCTTTTTACCCTTCACAACTGTGAATTGAGGCATAATTGCGAGAAAATTGTATCGCGTGTCGAATAGGTTCAACTCTCACTTAAATCCAGAATCGCAGGTTTTTTTATGCGGATCTCACAAACTTATATAAATTTATTTATAAATTTTTAGTGAAACTGAAACCACCAAAATCGCAAATATCATACACTTTTGCATATACGTCAATATTTTACATATATGTATTTGTGAAACACCTCTCACAAATATCCTACTTTTTCGCATATGCTTCTCAAAATCGCATAAATTTACATGTGAAACCACTTTTACCACTAAATTCGCAAATATATTACTTATTCGCATATATCGCACGATCTCACATAGTTATTCTCTTGTTATCGCAAATATTGTACTTAAATATTTATAAAATTATGATAAATATACGATATTTCTTATTTTTGCAGAATTCTTGAGTCATATATAAAACCTTTGTAGTCCCCTTATTTTCACATAATGTAGTGTTTTTTTGTCTTTTGTCCCCAACCTATTTTTCTTTCAGCAATTATTTCCAACTCATTTGCATATATCATACTTTTTTGCATATACGTTACAAAATCCCATGAAGTATATTTACGAAAATCCTAGTGATTAGCAAAAATCTGACAATTTTGCAAAAATATTTCTCTATAGATAGATAAGTCAATATGATTAACATATAACTAAGTATGATTGGTTTTCAAGAAATCAGATAACTTAAAATTTAACAGTTACAAAGTTACATTCAATACATGGGCTTCATTACGAAGTTACAATCAAAGTTTAACTTGATTCATTCAATTACAAAGTTTAACTTGATCCATCCAATTATAAATGTAAGTTTAACTTGATCATCTCAAAAGTGCATAATTGTCCAGAGCTCAACTAGCTGGACAGATTCTTCTTATACTTCTCTAATCGATGTTGTTATTTGTTGATTGTCTTTAACATTCTTGAAAGCTCTTTTTCATGTACTTATAGAACTTCATCATATGATTCCTTATATTTGTAACATCTTGTTGAAAATAACCCTTTATTAGTAATAACTTACAGTGAGCATCTCAAACTAGTGAACAAATGGCATATAAGCACATATATGTGTGAAGTTCAATCTCCAGTTTCTCCTCAAGTATTGCATATATTGTATGACAAATATACTACACATGTAGATGTACAAAATAAATTAACAAACAAATGCAAAGTAATTATGCATTCTCTTGTTAAGGAATATCCTTCATGGTCTGCATCATCCAATCATTGTAATAGTCAAACTCAAATTACACTAAAAAATAAACTTGCAACATATATGCACAAAAAGCAGATAACAAACATACACAAAAAAGTGAGTACATTATTGAGTAAGTTATCATATTATTTGTTTAAGGTTTTTATCTGCTAAATATGTGTTCAACATGGAATTGTACAGCCTAAAGTCATTTTCCTTTATGTTCATTACTCAAAGAGCCCAATACTCGTTGCTCTAGTTGAAAGGAATTAAGAGCAGCAACATAAATCTAGTGTAATGTCGTTATGCACATAAAAAATTATTTGTAAGTCGTTATACAAAGTTGTGTAAAAACATACCTTGTCAGTATCAACGAAATAATACGGCAATTGCTCTCCAAGCAATAAGTTATCTCATATCGTTGCCCTTTAGTTGACATCATTTGTTGTAAACAAACAAGGTTTACTAGTTAGTTTGTATTAATCGATAGTAAAACAATATAAACATTGCTTTTCAGAATCACAAAGAAATATGGGATAAGGTAAAGGGTCTTCAACAAGTTGTCTCTTTTTCTATCCTCATCATGAGCCAGTTAGAGTCTTTCTATGAATCTTGCTAGATGTTATATAATAAATTCAGTGTCATAACAAAAGAGCAAACAAAATAACATGTAAATGTAACAAAAAAATAAACAAAAGAACATTCAAAACTAACACTTATGTCACTTGCCAAGAGAGTTTCTTTGTTAAACTCATACTCTTTCAGCTTTAGGGTGTTCTTTTTATAGTCTTTCCTTTCTCATTAAAATGCTCTTAATAACAAAATAAATTGTATATGATTAATATCAAATATACATATATGATTCGAGATATTCTTTATACTTGATATACAACTAGTTGTTCATTGTTATTCGAACTTCGAGGCTATTTGAATTTCTTTGTAGTGCAAGAATGTGTATGACTATACATCTCGAACTACTTATATATATATATATATATATATGTGTGTGTGTGTGTGTGTGTGTATAAAGAATTAATTAATTAAAAAATACTGGATATACACACAAAGAAGTAAATTATACACACAAAGAAGTAATTAAT
The DNA here is from genome assembly GCF_984573655.1 of Nuphar pumila. Lineage (NCBI taxonomy): Eukaryota > Viridiplantae > Streptophyta > Magnoliopsida > Nymphaeales > Nymphaeaceae > Nuphar > Nuphar pumila. Next base: position 120,043,097 of record NC_143256.1, on the reverse strand, counting down.
TAAACAACACTACATACATATACATATTGTTATTCATGCTTCCGCCTGTTGTGGTCTCACCATATTTTTTGTTTTGTTCTCTATCTATTAATCTTAGGTTGCCTCACTTTGCGAACCACTTTTGGTGGATAGACAAATATAAAAGTAAGTGGAGCAATGTATGAAAGATTTTTTGTCATCGAGAAGAATGAATATTAATTATATACAGCTCAATACAATTTAACTGTGAAGAACTTATCATAATAATCCTCTGGTAGGTTGCCCTCATACAAAATGCATGTGATCGCATGTTTACAAGGAATCTCACTAACCTGTCACTCTTTACAAGAGCGCGAACGCCTCTTAAGATCAACACTGTAACTGTGAGATCGGTTGCGGGCTTTGTACCATTTTGGAGGCAATGCACTACTTGTGCATGTATTTGTTGTGCATTTTTCTTCAGTTCTTCTAGCTTTTCTTTTACCTTTAGCACCACAACATCTGTCATACGTTACTCTGCAATCTTTTTTTTTCTTAAAAAGTTTCATCAGCATGAGACAAAGTTTTTCAATAAGTAAAATTAGAGGCTTATTACGTATGATGAGAATCCATGAATTGAAACTCTCTGATATATTAGATGTTAAACAGCTATATCTTTTTATTAAAAAGTCGCAGCTAGCCTAATATTCTGGTTTCACGTCAGTGGCAACATAATTGTATGCATCTATTCTTTGTCCATTAATTTTAAATGATATCGAAAACATCTCAACACAAGGATCAATAGTATGGGTCAACAATAATATATCACATATCTTCCTTTTAGGAACGTGCCATCTACCATAAGAACTAGAGAGCATCCTTTTAAAAACACATTGATTTTTGGCAAGAAGGATAAGAACAAATATTGAAATTGATCTTTTTGATCGGTTTTAATATACTCTATTAATCCTTGATTAGCCTTCATCGTATGATCCAAATAGGTGGAAAGCATCTTGAATGACTCTTCAAATGAATCATATAATGCAACCTTAGTGTGTTTTCGTCCACGCCATGCTTGTTTCTAAGTAACATTTAAATCTTCCCCGCGATTGATGTCATTCATAATTTCTCTTGGAGTTATCTTTGGGTTATCGAGCATGCATTTGTGAATAACAGTTGAAATCCACTTTAAAGGCACTTTTTCCACTATAAGGTTGTCTAGTGATTCACCACATGTACGATTGCTATCAAACCACTTCACTTGAAAGAAACACACTCCACGTACCTTTGTACAATGGATCTTCAAAGGGCAATCAATTGTCATATGAATGTTTGTCCTCGTGCATACGACAATTGCTCTGTTATTACAGCTCTTTAAAAATTTTGCTTTGTAGTTATTTCTAATTACATGATCTTTCAAAAACTCACGAGAGTGTTGAAGGTCATTAAACCTTTTGATCAAAGTAATTTCACGATTGTTTGAGAGTGTTGATAGCCATTAAAATTGTTCACAGTCATTAAGCAATTCATTACGCAATTTTTCATACAAATCAAATGTCTCCACTTCAATAATTTTTAATTGATCTTCATTGTACGATAACCCATTAAACGATAACCAAGGGTTTGCATTCTTGAATGCTATTGGTGCATTGCTTTCATTCACCCTTATTTGTTTTATGTTATTATTGTCTTCATCATCTCTTATCGACACGACATACTCATCATCATCGATATCATCTGATTGTTCACTATCAACATTGTAACTCCCCAAAATTTAATTCAATTTAAAAAAAATGTAATAATCAGCGAAAACAATTGATTGAAGTTGAAAAATCTTGAAGAATTATAAATCAATGCATCTTGGATCAAGTTACTAAAAATAAAATCATTTCATCGAGTTTTAATAAATATTACATTAAAGAGTTTTAAAATTTAATAAGAAGCATCAAATCAAATAAAGATGGATCCCAAATCGGCAAGGAAGAGTTGAACACCACAATTCCAGTCCTAGCACTTCACAACAACTCTGAATAATTCATTTTGACCTATAAATTGGTAATATCAGGGGTCATATGCCATAAGGCCCAGTAAAAAATCTCTTTCCATAGCACGTAAGTAAAGTGTCAGCAAATAAGAGCATAATGGAGTTTAAACAAACCATAAGTACATTAGTATGAGCAATTTGAATATGTCAATATAGATGAGATCAACTAGGGGTCTATTATGTTATAAATTATTTAATACCCTATTTGACTATCTGGATCGGACTCCAAAATGGGTGGTATAATGACCGAGAGATAACCCCTAAAGGCCGAGATAACATAATGCATCTAATTTCTGCGGAAGTTTTTGGACCTACCCACCTAGGATTAAATTTTGGTAGTCCAAGTCCCTTAACACTTGTGAGAGGGGGTCCATTGAACTTGTAAAACGTGTAATTTTTTTACTATTATGAATAAATAAAGAAACCATATTTGTCCTCAAGTTAGAAATGTGTTTCTAGTTTTAACTTTTCATTATTGGTATTTTACATGTGTAATTTCTTATTCATGGCCAATAAGGGAAAATTTGGTATTTTTAAAATTACTTCAGATAAATTACTATTTAAAATATTTAATTTTTCCTCAAAACTATTTATTCTAGTGAGTCATAACTCATTTAGGTATTTTCTAAGTGTTTTGAACCTAACTTCATGTATTTTAATGATTTTTGAAAGAAATTCTATCAAAAAGTATTTTGGTCATAAATAATTTATCGAGAATATTTTAATTAAATATAATTATTATTTCAAAAAGTACTAAAACAAGGAACTATTTAGAATTAGTATACCTATTTTGAGTTTGTATGATGAAAGAATTTATTTTGAAAAAATTTATGGATCTTCATAATGGACTCGAAGTCTAGTCCAAATGGGTTTAAACTTAAATGGTCCGATCTAAATTAGAGTTTTTTGGATTTTGAATTATTAAATAAAATTATAACTGATTTTTTATTTGAACTTCAAGTAATATTTAAATAATCATAACATTTAATAGTTCTTTTAAATTTGGGTTTTAATCTAGGAATCAGTTTAGAGTGTTTAGGCTTTTTGGATCCAAACCAGATCCAAATAAGAACCCGGTTTGAATAGGCACCTAAAGGAGATAGGTGGGGCCCACTAGGGCACCCAACCCTAGTCTTATCTCTTTTCTCCCAAGAGAAGTCGACGCCTGCTCTTTTTTCCTATTCTCATATTGGGTTTTGGAAAACCCCATCTCTTCTTTCCTTTTCCTACCCAGCGATCGTGGGATTCATGTTATTGTTTCACCTAGGGATTTGCACTAGCCACATCTTCTCCAGCGTGAAGGTGAGTGTCATCTCCTTCACCTCCTTCTTCTTTCCCTTTTTCCCAATTCTTTTGAGTTTATTCTCCTAGCCGGTTTTCTTAAATTAAGATTTTTTTTATTTTCATATCAATTCCAGCATTGGGAACTGTGTCCCAGCCTAATTGAGACATCACACAACCCCTTTGGCATTTAGAGGTATATAATCCCTCCCTTCTATCATCTCCTTTGATTCTTTTATTTTTTTAGCATTTTTTTTAAATTGATTGCTTTAAATGAGAATCCGTTGATTTATGTGCTTGATTCTTTACTTTGGGATTGCGTTGATGCCACTTTTGTCAGCATCAATAGCATGGAACTCATCCACCTCAATTTCTTCTTCTCTGATTTCTCTCATTTGAATCGATTTTTCAAGGAAAATCAGTTTTTCTTTGATTTTTGGGTGCCTTAGAATTTGTGTCAGCTTCAAAGATGCCTTGAACTACGTGTAAAGCAGAGGAGACACCCAATTCAGTCATTTTGTCCATCCTTCACGATTTTTGGTATTGTTTCATTCAATTTATTTGAAAGTTTGATTTATTGATTTTCATTTTGTATCATTTTTTATGCAAAATGATTCTCTGACTTTTTTTCATTGTTTGTGCAACATTTTGGCATTCTTCGACAATGGAGAAGCACCCAAGCTGAACCCTAGTTCTTGTTTTTGCTTGGTGTTATGTGTCGCACATCAAGTGTTCGGTGAATTGTCAAAACGGTAATTTATTGCAGTATGTGACACCCCTTGGAGGTTAGGGTTTTGTTATATTTTTTTAATCTACAAAGGTGGGATCCCTAAACTAATCTTGTTGAATGCGTAATTGAGTTTTTTTAGTTGCAATCTAGTGTATTTGTGTGTCATGTTAGCCTAAAAATGTAACGTAAGTACCATCTGAGCTAATTAGGTTTTTGAGATGCTTAATTAATGGATTATACTATGATTTGATTATTTATTTTAATTAGCATATGATTAGCATGCTCAAATGAGTTGATTTAATTTTGTATAGCATGATCATAATTCTGGAAAATTAGATTATAACTTGAAAATTGTGTTGCACTCTAAGTGTTTGGTAAAATACCCAAGAGAGCATAATTTCCATAATTAGAAGTGGTTTCGAAGGAGATTTCAAATCAATTTTTAAATATGTATCATGTGTATTGAAAACTCAGTTTAAAAAAGGTTTTATGCATAATTATATCATGATTATGATTTTTTTTATTGCATCATAAAAATGCATTTGAGTGTGTGTGAATGTGCATAGTTATAACCATGCTAACATGTACATCACAAGGGAAGTTTTTACATGTGCACATGCATAGTTTGTGTTCATAAATAAAAAATGGTTATAAGCACTTATCCATTCATTTATAATAGTAAGAATGTTTAAAAATATATATTGTAATGTGTAAATTGTCATATAGGTACAAAATAAATGATAATGCTAAGTATCGCTCGCAATTAAAAAAGCCATGCGCATAAAGTAAAAAGTATTGTGCAAATCGAATAAATACCCATGGTAAGTATAAATGATGCAAGCACATTATATCAATAGATATATGGTTGTGTAAAATATAATTTGTGCACATATGTCATTTACTTGTGGATATTAAGACTATCGTAATTGAAGTTTAGATATCAGGCTGAGCCTAATTTGAATGTATGAGAATATAAGTGTTTTTCTTGTTGTGGTTCAGGAGATCATGTTTGTCATGATTTTAGATAGCGAAATATGAAATACTTTTTACATATACATGTGTGCATATGCATGATTGAATTGTGTATTGCATGATTAGTATGCCTGCATGGCTAAAATTGAATGTGTGTGTGAATGTTGCATGTAATGTATGCCATGTATTTAATGAATATGGCATGCATATAAATTTTGAATTGAATGATTTAGGCATAAGAGCATGAATGGATCATGACATGTACCATGCATCAAAGCATACTTATTTGAGTCATGCATATGGCATAGACTCTTGAATCATGCATGAGTGCATAAGAGGGTTATTTTGTGCGATAATGGCAGTGGAATTGTGCTCTATGACTTAATAATAAAGATACTGAGATCATAGGTCCAATTGAGGTATCGATAAAGTCGGGCTCTAAGAGATGGTTGGGTCTATCCCGATCTCAATGAGATGGCTGGGTCTGTCCTAATTTTTTGTCTTTCTTGGAGAGAGAAAGATGATACAAACCTCGTAGGTTTTTGAGAGTTGGAGGATTATGTGTGCCTCGTCTCCCACCCCACGAAGGTATAGGGGATATGCCTACCCCGGGGATCCACAGGGTAGGGCCAAAAGCTTTGCATAGTAAGGCAAGACGTTCTTTTTTGTTTTTAGCTTAGGCAGTGTACGCAGTTATAGGCCGTTACAAAGACTTCATGTCCATCTCTCAATTGTTGCATGGTAGGATTGATTGCCTAGAATAGACACAGTTAAATCATAGGAGAAAAATAAAATATATATAATAATGAATACTCCTATAGTTATTTCTAGATGGTTGTACCATCTTTTGTACTAAATGGGTCTGAATAATCAAGAAAAATAATGCATTAGATTTTTAGAATCACTGCAATCATATGCATAAGCATATAGATGTAGACATATAAAGTTTGATAATGTTTACATATGTCATTGCATATGAATTTACATGTGAATAAAAAAGATGTGCTTAAGGTCATATGGTTGACCTGTTGCTTCAAGTCATGGACTTGATAGTTTGCACGAGAGGTGCTTGTATGTGTGAGACACACGAGAAATGTCGAGTTAGGGCATATTCCTTATGTCCGATCTAAATGCAAGAGTACATTAAATGTCTTAAGAGCAGACATAATGATTGGACAAATGTAAAAATACATATCATAGTTATGAGTTGGACCTGTGTATGCTCTTTTTTAGAAAAGAATGTGATTGCTTACATCTTTCATGGACTGGTATGTCTTATTCACTTGAAAAGCATGCATGTATCAAATATGTTGGAATAGTTGAATTGGACTTCGACCTGTTTGTCATATGCAACTTTTTAAAAGCATGTGTTGACTTATTCACCTTTAAAAAGCATGTGCGTGTATTTCATGCTGAACATGGTCAAAGGGGATATTGACCTAATTAATTAATTAATGTCATGGATATGAATGAAAGAATAAATGTCATGGATGTGAATGAATGAATGTTATGTGAATAATTATTGTTGTGAATTTAATCGCTAAATCTAATAGGTATATGTCCTCAAAATGCAACCTATCAACGTACTCTACACAGCTCTCACGCACAACATGAATTCTCAAGCTATAACTCACAAGCAAGACAGTCGTCTACACCGCAACACGACCCAAACATGAACTAAGTACCTTCATAGGGCGTACCAATACCAACTGTAGCAACCTTCAACAAGGGTACAACTCGACCAAGATGGTGGTGGAGCAATAGGTGGGTCATCCATCAAGGGGTAAAGAAGGTGAGAGTGTAGGGAGAAGGTGAAAACGAGTGTGTAAAGAGTGTAGGGAGAGAGAGGAAAAAGTAAATTTTGTGGCCTTAAAAGAATTTAAATAGGATCTCACAAATGGGTTTGGATTTGGACCCTAACGGGTGGTCCAGATCTGGTTGGGTTCCAACCCGATCCTAACTAACCAAAATCATGGGCTCCTAGTTAGCCCATTAGTTGGGTTCACTAGGTCTTTACCAATTTGGTTTGACATAAAAAAAAAATAGCCAAAAAGAAAACCAGCCATATGGCAAGGTCCAGCTGACCCTGATAGGTTTGACCTTCTTGGGTTGACTGAGTTGGGCGACAACTGCAGTTGCTGCCCTAGATGAAATAACAAAAATGCCCTCTAAAAGCGGCTTGTGGCCATATGAGCTCTTTTTGCCTAAAACTATCCTTCTCCAAAATGAGAAATTATAAATATGCCATTCAAATAAATCAATTAATCCTCGATATGTCCCCCGCATTGTTGACTGAGTTGTTCAACTTTGGGTTGGATGACTATGTCCTTCCAAAACAACCCAAAATTGATTGAAATGCTCTCAAAACTTGTTAGGTGCACTTCGAACTCATTTTAACTTCGATTTTGATGAAATAAAGGCCATGCTTCTCAAAAAATCCATAAAAACACAACTAGACACGTCAATTACACGAAAAAACCATCTATATTACCATTTTTCTAGAATTTATAAAATCAAAAAAATGCTAGATATTATAGTTTGAATGCTTAAATCTATGTAATGAATATTTTATATAAATAAATATATAAATATAAATGCATACATATATAAGCATAGATATAAATTTAAATTCAAAATAATAAATAATTAAATTAATATGCATAATATTATATAATTAATATTTTATATAAGTAATGATATGAATTCAAATTAGATAAATTAATTTATGGACCAAAGTCATATGGATTGTAGGAATTGATATAAATAAATAAATAAAATATACTAACATAATTGTAAAAAAGTAATAAATATAAATATATAAAATATTATAATTTATATATATACACACATTTTATGCACATATTGATACACTAATATATTCATACATAACAACAACAACAACAACTACGCCTTCATCCCAAAACAATTGGGGTCAGCGATATGAACCAAAAAAGAAATTCATTTTGGGTCTTCCACATGAATCCTTTTCCTTCAATCATTTCTATCCAACGCCATGTCCTCGGTGAGGTTCAAAGCATTCATATCCTTTCCTATCATCTCCATCCAAGTCTTCCTAGGCCTACCCCGACCTCTTTTAACTAATATATTTTCCCATTTCTCCAACCTTCTAACTGGAGCATCATTAGGTCTTCGCCGAATATGTCCAAACCACCGTAAACGATTCTCTCGCATCTTATTTTCAATGGGTGCAACACCTACCTTCTTACGTATCTCTTCGTTCTGAATCTTATCTTTTATTGTATTTCCACACATCCATCTAAGCATCCGCCTCTCAGCTACACTCATTTTTTGAATATGATGTCTCTTGGCAGCCCAACATTCCGTACCATATAGTAAAGCGGGTCTAATAGTCGTCCTATAAAACTTTCCCTTCAACCGCAATGGCATTCTACGATCGCACAGCACTCCAGTAGCACTTTTCCATTTCATCCACCCAACCTTTATCCTATGATTTACATCTCCATCAATTTCTCCATACTTTTGAATGATGGATCCCAAATATTTGAAATAATCATTCACCGGTATATTTATATGTATGATACACTAATATATTCATACATATAAATATAAATAAATGAATGAATATATATATATATATATATATATGTGTGTGTGTGTGTGAACATGTAATAAATAAATACATAAGCATATAAAGATAAATATATTCATTATATACATAAATTTGCATAATATTTACACAATATATATATATATATATATATATATATATATATATATATATATAAACATAGATACATCAATACCTTAAATTATAAATATATAAATAAAAGTCTAAATATATACATATTTAATATATGTTTTATTAAAAGATTTATTAATATGTATTTTTTAAAGCAAATGAGTATTAGTGATGGCTGATGTCGTCGCTGCTACTCAACCTTTTTTTTGGAGAGAGAATGGCCTTTAGTGATGGCCATAGCCGTCACTACAGGTCTTTTCTTGTGACAGCTATAGCTGTCACTATAAGTCCTCTCTTGCAACACACAAAGCAGTTGCTAGATCTTTTAGTCACCCTATCTCTTGTGACGGTCACTGGAACTACTAGTGATGGTCTCTGGCCTTTAGCGACGGAACTGACCGCTGCTAAATATCTAATTTGCTATTGTATTGCCTCATTATTTTGAGCCCCCACTCGTAATCGAGCTGAAAGAATCAAGCTTGAAGTGTTTAAACTTTGCTCATTCTTGTGGCATGCCAAGCCTAGTTCGAGCTCGTGATGAGTCCGAGTTCAACAAGCCAAGTTCGAGCTGGCTTGTTTATAAAAAATACATTGTTTTAGGGCTGGGAGAAATAGGATTACAAAAAAACAAGCTCTTTACGGGCGGAACATGAGCTGAGCTATGAGCCGCTGGGCTTGTTTCTCAGCCCTATCCATGAACCAGTGAAGACTGATATGGCCGACCTGACTCAAACCCGAATTATTGGGTATGAGCATAAAAAGTGTTGATCCGAATAATATTTGAGTTGACTCGAAGCCGAACTGAGCAATATGTGAGCCGGGTTTGGGTTATGATTTTTTATTGGATACCTGCCCCTACTTTTTTGCAATGTGCAGGACCAGACCTGAGTGTTTTATATGTATTTTAAGTTTTACTCCTGAAATTATACAGATCCGGGTTTGGGGTTTCATTTTCTTGACTCGAGAAAACCCAAACCTGACACTTTGTTGTTTAGGTGGGTTCAGGTACACTTTGATGGGTTGGGTACCCAACCCGTTGACCGCCCTAACTATGACAGACAGGAAACCGAGCCAGGTTAGGGTATTTATGAACCCGGTCCAAAACCAAGTTGCAGCCCTGTTGCGTTCAGGTAACTACATGGCCGTGGGTAGACACTTCAAACTTGTGCATTTGTGAACGATGGTAAGTGGGCAAGAACCAACTCTGAGTCAGTGCCTTCTCAAGCTCCATGTGGGGTTGTTCGTTTTTGTCTTAAGAAAACCCTATCCGCATAGGCTTGGTCCGAGAGAGATATGGGTCACGTATGGAAAGTTAGGACTAGGCCCTAACCTATGAGAGACTATGAACTGGGTCAAGATAAGGGTGTAAATGGGTCGGGTTTGACCGGGACCCAACCTGTACCAAACCATATAGGGTCAGGGTTTGATGAAAAATAAGAAGGCCTGATTAGAATCCGGGTCGGACCCGAAGGGTTTGATTAATATATGGAGCCGGGTATGGTTTGTACCAGACCCGGTCCCAATCCAAGTTCTTATTAAGATCCACAATTTTTCAATGTAAAAATGACAAAAAAATTATAGGACCAGGTTTGGTTCAAGTAATGCTTATAGGACCAGGGTATGGTTTCTCTTATGGTGGGTCTGATTAGACCTGGGGTCTAGATCTGGTATCATAATCTCAAATCAGGTTTAGGTCTGGTTTCACCTGGGTCCGAACCAAACCCGAGCCATTGATACCCCTAGGTCTATATATGGTCAAACGCCTTAAGGGTGACCTAGGACAAGAGTGCATCTCAGTCCCCTCCTATCTCCAAAACTATCTTAAACAACTTGTAAATAAGCAATGGTAAACACACCCATAAGCTTAGATTAAGCAAAAAAAACCCTGCATCTGTGTGTTTTTAAAAGTGCTGATGACTTTTAGGACATAAAAGTGTTATTCAAGGCACTGAGTTATTGAGTTAAATCACCTTTTCATAACTTTTTAGAAAAAAAAAATTATAAAATGGACCTTACGGATATGAAGAACAAGGTTCGTTTAGCAGAAAAAGAGTTGTGAATCATGTGATTTTGAGATGTAAGCAGGTTTTTTAAGAGCTTCAAAATCAACCGCCTACAATGCACTAAAATTTTATGATTCTAAAAATTAATATTTTAAAGTCAAACTAGTACAATAAAAGGTTTGATCCTTGGCTTATAAAAGAAGGTTTTGATCCTTGGCAAACAAACCATGCTGAGAACATTTATGTGGTCAGATTGAGTCGATAAATCTTAAACATATGATTTTCAGCTCAACAATTACATGTGTTATAGCACCTAATATTAACCAACGTGTGTGTGCACACGAGCCAAGCTCGAGCTGAGCTTGGCATGTTCAAGCTCGGGTCGCTCAAGTGAACTGGTACAAGCTTGGCTCGAGCCTTAACCGGGCTGAATCAAGCTGGGATCACTCAGTGTTTGGCACTTCTGAGTACAACGGACCAAGCCTGGGCTCGGCTCAGCCTCATCAAAGAGAGAGAGAGAGAGAGAGAGAGAGAGAGAGGTGGTGGCGAATGGTGATCCTTAATGAAAGGGATGCTGGTGGCAATCCTCGGCGAAAGAGTTTGTATGTGTGAGAGACCAAAGAGGGGAGAGAGAGTGGTGGCAATCCTCGAAGGAAGGCACAATACTGTTGTGGTGGTGATCCTCGGTGGCACGGGTCAGATGCCCTAGCCCCTAGCATGATATAGAGATGAGAGAGATATGGAGAGAGAGAGAGAGATGGGGTGTGGGTGTGGGGGTCAAGATGGGGCAGGAGGGTCGAGACGAGGCAAAAGGTTTGCAGGGGTCAAGACAAGGTGCGAGGCTCGAGGATGGGTGAGGGCTCAAGGAAGAGGGCGATATTGTTTTTTACTATATATATATAAGTTGAGCCTTATCAAGCCTACCAAACCTTATCGAGCTCGGTAGGCCAATCAAGCTTGGCTTGTTTGCTTGGCCAAGCCCTAGAGCTCAATTGAAGCTCGACTCATTTATGGGATGAGCTAAGCTCGAGCCTAGCTTTACGGATCAAGCATAGCCTTGCATTCCTATGTGTGTGTGTGTGTGAGGGAGGGGGAGGGTGCACTTAACTGTCATATATTGTCTAGTGTTGTGTTCTAGTGGGCACGGGGTGAGTTTGGGTTTGAACCTAGGTGTGAGTTAGGTTGGGTAGGTCAACATGTACTGGTTTTAGAATGATTTTGTTTAGGAGATCGACTAGTTTTCATAGAAAAATCAGTATGCCCAAATGGGTGCACTAAAATCATGAGACTCTATGGAGGTCTTTTAGAGATGTCTAAAAAGACTATGTCTATTGGGGCAGGGTCAAAATCATTTTGAGCTAAAAGAACTGGTCTAGGGAACAAGGGGTCGGAATAGAGACAGGCCTCAAACAAGTTTTGTTTAGGACAGACAGGTTTTAGGAAAAAGATAAATTCTCTTAAATGGCTGATTTTTTAGGTGGGGCTTCTAGACTGATGGATGCAAACTTTGTGAAAATTGCAGAGTCTAACTCATTTTGGTTTGGGAGAAATGAGCTCAGGAATAGGTGAGACGGAACAGGGGACATGATTAGACTAAGTTTTGGGTACGAGAGAGTTCATAGAAAATTAATATCTCTCTACTATGATTTGATAAAATTATGATTTTTTAGGGGTAGTCTTAGGACAAGTCAGAAAAGTTATAGTTAAAATCTTAGTCAAAATGAGTTCAAGGTAGGGAGATATGAAGTCTACCAGTCGGGTCAAAATTCTACAATTTACAGTAAGGTTGAATCTAGGCTAGTTGTTGAGTCTAACACTTTGAGGAGTGGGCTAAGATAGGTTTTAGGCTTAGGACAAGGCTGGGATGACTCATCGAAGTTGGTCTAGGTGTGAACCACTTGGCTAGGGGTTGGAACACATCAGATCATTGGGCTCGCTCGAAAGGATGCAAGATTGCCGGTTGTCTTGTTTGCACCACATGAGCAATGGACTAAGCTGCAGCCTAGTCCTAGATTGGTCAACCTACAAGAGGTCAAGGCCGATTCTTGGCAAAAAAGCCTTGAGCAGAAGAGTGGCGCCTAGGAGCCAAGGAAAAAGGTGGAAAAGGAGAAAGAGTGGGACACGCCCAAAGAGAGAAGGAATTTTATTTTTTTTATTTCATGTTTTCAACTACAACAAGTGAGTCCCTTTTATAGCCCAAGAGGAGCTTATATATAATTACAGAAATTAAAAGTAAATACCCACCACTCTAAGCACTAAGTAGCCACTAGTGAGAATCACTAATTCTAAGAGACTCTTGAGTTCTAAGGCCATACAGAATGGCAGCCCAAGGGTCACACCATTTTTAAGAGTCTTCAAGGACTCGTGGGTGGGGCCATTTTGGTGGGGGCCACTAGCTACTAGGGGTGGCAATTTCTGACACGACCCGCCAACCCGCCTCTTAGGCGGGTTCGGGTTGGGCTTAAGCCAACCTGTTTAATAAACGGGTTGACCCGCGTAACCCGTTTATTAAACAGGTCGGGTTCGGGTTGGGGGTATGCCAACCCGCCAACCCGGCTGACCCGTTTAATAAACGGGTTAGGCGGGTGGGTCAACCCGCCAACCCGTCTGCCTGACCCGCCAACCCGACCCGTCAACCCGACCCGCCAACCTGCCTACCTGCCAACCCGATCCGTCAACCCACCAACCCGACTTGCCAACCTGACCCGTGAACCTGAAAACCCATTTACCCGACCCAACCCATTTATTAAATGGGTTGGCGGGTCGGGTCGGGTTACCCGTTTATTAAACGGGTCGGGTTCGTGTTTGCCACAGCCGACCCGTTTAATAAACTGGTCGGGTTCGGGTTGAGGTATGCTGACACGCCAACCCGACCCGATTGCCACCCCTACTAGCTACTAGTGGCTTCTAGAGGGAACACCTCATGTAGGTCTCACTTGGATGATGAGGTGGATACATGGCTGAGGTGGATTGGATCTTAGCTTGGTGGATCCAATCCACTTAGGTTCGCTTCCTGAAATGGATTACAATTGGGGTGAATTTAGATATGAGTCCAGATCATGAGAAGTTTGAGTACAGTTCCAAAATAAAATCACATGTGGATCAGGTTCTAAGTCCATAGAAATTAGGACTGCATCATCTAGTGACCTATTTATACATATTGCACTGCACAGCAAAGATGTCAAATATATAGACCCAAGGGGTTTGCTGTAGTGGGATGAGGCCTAGGCTGTTTGACGGGCAGCCTAGGTTCAAATCCCATGGGTGTCACCCACTTGCATAAGTCCATGCATGGCAACTCCCTGGAGTCAAGGGGTTAGCCCTCAAAGTTTTATGCTGACAGGAGAGCGACCATAAGTACAACAGCCCTCAAAGTTTTATGGTTTCTTCAAGTAAAAACAAAAGATGGCAAATATGTATACATCATAATGAATAGAAATTATTAATTTTTTTCATAATTTTTGGTTTTTTTGGCAGATCAAACCTAATAAATATGATTTATAAGGTTTGTTTAATAGAAAATGGGTTTTGGATGGTGTGGTCACGATGTATAAGCAGGTCTTTTGGCAACATGAATCAATAGCCCACAATGTCGGACATTTTCATGACTCAAAAGGACATGTTTTTACATGAAAAACCAAGTTCCAATATGTGCTCCCTAGCAAACAGGCCACATTGAATGCATCCATTGTGCAGTGTCGAACTGAGTCAATCTGTGACAACTAACGATCAAGTTACTGTGACATTAGTGTGTGTGTGTTTGTGTGTGTGCGTGAGAGAGAGAGAGAGAGAGCACATATGGTGGTACACATTCTTCTATGGATCAAGCCACTGAATAGTATATCTAATCATGTAGAAGAAGGTCTATTTACTATGTTGGAAAGTTTTATCATATTTAATACACCACAAGTAGTCAATTTTGAGATAAAAAATCAACGGGTCACAATTCATAAAAATAAGGGTGATTTAAAAATAATATAAAACATTGTATTTGAGTTAACTTTAACACATGAAAATAATAAATAGTACATGATAAACATGATCTAAATGTTAGATTTTGTTTTTGGAGCTTAGATCTATATAACTCAAGTGTATGGAGGACCACCATAGATGCGCCTATATATATATATATATATATATATATATATATATATATATATATATATATATATATATATATATATATATATATATATATATATATATATATATATATATATACACACACTTATGGTGGTATACATTTGATTTTCATAAATCTAAGTTTTAAATGCAAAATCTAATCTTTATAGTTTATAACTTTTATAGACATAATGAGTTGGAAGAACTGGACTAGTGCTGGATCCAACTCCAATAATTAAGCTTAATTGACTCCAACTCATATCAAGTTTCTACAGTATCCAAGGCCCTTATTGTTTTCCAATTGGGGGCAAAAATCCGGGAAAAGTGTAGGGAGTTGAAACTTGGAAAAGAAAAACTCTCTTCTTTTTTTTTTTTACTTTTATGCCCAAAAAAGTGGTAGACTAATGAATTGGACCTCGAAGTTTCCAGGCTGGTGCACATTGTGCGCACCTCACTTACCCCACAATTAATTTAAACAAAAAATAATCCAAAGATAATGGGTTTTTTTCTTTCTAAGGAAAAAGTCTTAACCTAGGAAAATATATAGAAATAATGCAAAGGAAAAAGTTGGTTCATGGCTTTGTTTTTCAATGTCTGTGGTTTGTTTGGTTGTGAGGAACCAAAAAGGCTTTGACCTTCCAACTCTTTCCTCCTCTTTTCATGTGATCCTCCCCTTTGTTTAAATTTTCCAACCCCCTTTTCCTCTCTACTTTCCTATTCATCTTCATTTTTGAGGTCAAGCTGGCACAGGCACGATACCGGTGTGCATTAATGGATTTAACAACTCCAAACCCTTTAATTAGTTATGTCCTTATGTTTCTCAACCTGTCGCCAAAAATATGGGCAATGTTGATGCCTTCTTTTTTTGCAAAAAATTGCATAATGGAGAAGTTTTTGGGCAAGGGCACATATTGTATGGCTCATAGCAAGCTAGTAGAGGTTGCCGGTATGAATGGCAGTGGACCCGGGCGGGGCGGGGGACAAGGTCTCCACCCCCTCCCTATCTCGAAATCCCCGCCTCCATCTCCACACGGGTTTTGATTTTAACCTCTATCCCCATCTTTGTCCCTGTTTCACACCCCCGTTTCATGTCCTCCATCCACGGTCCAAACGGGGTGAGGTGGGGCCCCGTTTCCCCCCGGTCCACTGCCATCCCTAGTAGCTGGCCTAGCCTGGCCTGACCCAACATGGGTCTGTATTTTTTTACCATACCCAAACCCGAACCAAAATAGGTCTACTAGATACCTGACCCAATTATACTGAACCCAATACCTACCCAAACCCCGTTAACCTATACAGATCCACAACTTGCAACCGTAATCGGACCTGAACCCAGAGACGAATTACATTGGGTCGGGTTTGGGTCAAAATTTTATACTCCATTCGGAGTTAGGTCTAATAAGACACGACCCAAACCAGAACCTTGTTACACCCCTAACGGAGACCTAGGGTCACATTTAAAAAGCATAAAGGAAAGCAAGAAACAACAATGAAAAGTGAACGTGTAGGGGACACAAAAGTGTAGCTAAATCTTTTTTTCCTTTAAAATGAAATTTAAAGTTTTTATAAAAAATATTATAGATTCTATAATGAAAACATCCATTAAAAAAACAATTGTTTTAACATTAAAAAGATATTTCCTATATCAAGGAAGTTGATTTATATCAAGAGATGCAAGTTCCTCATCAAGCTTCAAAAGCATGAAAAAAGCATGTAATTTTACAATTCCGAAGCCAACATTAGAGCATGCTACTAAAGTTTCGAGAAGCTTCTAATAACTATGGTATAACCAATGTCTTCAGCCATTTACCTCACATATATCTCAAGAATGGCTCTCATTTGACAACATGCAGCAGCTGCCAAAAAAGAAAAAAAAAAGACAAATAAATTAATTTAAAACTTATCTATGATTCCGGTTAATCAGCCGATACCGATTCTCAAGTGAATCGTTCTGAATCGGCTAAAAATAATTAAGAAATATTCCCTGTCAATGGAACATGACACGTTAAAACCATCAAAATAATATTAAATTTTAATTTTAATTTTAATTTTAAGCATTTGTTACATTTATTACAAAAATAGCTGATTCAGGATAGTATCGTATCAATTTTCTGCCGATCTCACCGATACTGACAACATTAATGTTATGAATAGGGTGGGAGTTAACTTCCATATTAAATACAGTTTTTACTTGGTGGATAAAAAAAATTTAATGACTTGCAAATTATTGATTATGTAGTATCAAAATCTCATATTGTATGGACCCACAAGGTTGGTAGTGGGATGGGGGATAAGATTGGATTGCGCACCCACCAAGGACCCAGTAGGACACGGACCTCGCCTGTTCTGATCGATATTTGGTCGTTCTCAATCTTGCCATCGCCTACCAAGACAACTCAAAGTGGTTGGACTGTGCATGAGCTTACACACTGTTCTAACCACTACACCTTTGGTTGGGTTGCCCACCAATCAAAAGTTTTTTATTTTATTTTTCAAGGAACCAATGAAATCCAAGCCATATGTATCTTTTCTACCCTTTGTTATTTTCTTCATGCCGTACAAATGGCTATGGTACAATATTTTGTCCTCTCTTTCTATATAGAGAGACTTTTGGTGTCATGATTCCACACATTCAATATGTATATATATATATTATGAAAAGGTATCATCGGAACCCCTTCTCGTCTGACATTCATCGGAAGCGCAATGATTTTTTCTGCTTTTGGAGGCTTCAGCGGCGCGTGCCTGATGATTTTTTTCTGTTTATGGAGGCTTTAGCGGCGGTCATGACCCCTTCTCCTCTTGGACTGTCGCTAAAGCCTCCAAAAAGCAGAATAAAATGTGTGGTGTTGATCATGCTGCGACCAACAACACCCGTTGCGTACAATTATCGTCACACTTCGTGTGTTTGAGGATACCCCGTTTCATATTATTCTTATTTTTTATGCTTAGGCCATGGAAAACACCTTCATCACTAACTGCACATTGTTAGGCCTCCGATCAGAAAAAACTTTGAGATTCCCCTCTATTCAGAGAGTACACTTAGCTTCGACCTTGACGCAAGGGGCACACCCAATAAGTGTCCAATTGTGGTTGGACCATGTCAGGTGACAAACCATGATGGATAGCCGGAGGGGTTAGGATCAGGTGATATTGAAAATCAGTGTTAAAAACAACAAAATCCATGAAATTATGGAGATTATGAGATGGGCATCTGTACATCATGAAAACTATCAAGCAGAAGGCCTCTCTCTCTCTCTCTCTCTCTCTCTCTCTCTCTCTCTCTCTCTCTCTCTCTCTCTCTCTCTCTCCACAAACAATAAATCCATATACATTTACAAAAACCAATATTTTTTTCACACCTCTTAAGGTCCTTAACTGTACATATTTCATATTTCATAGATGGACACACCTTCAAGAATATATAAGAGAAAACACATACCACTTCCGTGGATTCCACAAACGCCTCTCCTTGATTGCCATGAATCTCACCAGTTCTATTGTGCCAATCTCGCCGGCTTATCAGACTCGTCTTGCAACGATGACCTCTTGATGAACTCCAAGCAATCGGCAATGGCTTCTGTGTAGAACGCGTTCGATTCCCACCTTCTTAGACACCTTTGCCTGGCATGAACATCTTCTTTCGGTTCCTTCTTCAGTGACTCCATAGCTCGCTCCCACATGGACTTCATCTTCTTCAAAATTCTCAAGAAATCCATGAATTTTACGTGCACCCGGTGCACCGGAAGCCGGCCGGGGTTTAATCGGAAACCCTTTATCCGGGGCCTTCTCCCGTGAATCCTTATCATACCCGTATGTTCAAATGAAGTTGGTGATCTTAGACTTTTGTAGGTCACTCTTTTTAGGAGAGAAGGTGCTAAGAAAGAGAGACTTTTGTATTTGGGTTGCTCTCTCCTTAGAGGGGTGGAGGCAATAGAGAGTTGAGTTTTGAGTGCTTGACAACGCCCTTTGTTCCCTTATCATGGCCACTATTTATAAGAGAAGACGTCAGAGGTTGAAAATAAAATAATAATAATAATAATAATAAAAGTTTGAAGAAGGTGTAAGTATGAAGACCAATGTTGTCAATATCGTATCAGACCTTGGATAGTTTTGAAAAAGATTCGAGTGAATTGGGAGCTGAATTAACCAACAAGCGATACTTGTCACAAAAAATATCAAATTAATATTTTGAAATATTAAAAAGTAGTTTTAGTCATTTTTTAAACTTTAAAAAAAAACTTTTAGCCATTTTTTTAAACTTTTAAAAGAATAAGCCGAATTAGCACTGTACCGTATCAATTTATAGCCAATACGATAAGAATCGGCCGATTCGCACTGATACTGACAACATTGATGGAGACTGCATCAGATGATCTGCCAAATCACCGTAGATGAAAATGCGTGACAAATATGGCCTTTTTGCCAAAAAAAAAAGCCAAAAAATACGATATTTTACAAGCCGCTAAAAACGCAAATATCAGCAGAAATTGTTTTGAGAAATCTTTATTTTTCCTTTGTAAAAGTTAATTATTTTTCAATTAATTTTTTTGGCAATGTTTTGTGATAAAACTGCAAGAAAAAGAAAGAATTTCAATTTCTCATGACAAAATTGTTGGCGAAGTTTTCCTGTTTGAAATCTCTCTCTCTCTCTCTCTCTCTCTCTCTCTCTCTCTCTCTCTCTCTCTCTCTCTCTCTCTCTCTCTTTTTGGGCCTGTTGTTGCAGTTCAAAGTTTACTGTTAATTTTGGTGTTTTTGGTTAATTATAGGCATGGCCACTTATTCAGGAAGAAGCATAATAGTGACTTCAATGCTTTGTGGGACCCACCTTGCGGACCCTCATTTATCAATTGTTGGTGGTGGACCCAGTAATGGCCGTGTTCTATGGTTTCATCCTATGTCACATGGACACGTCAAAAATGACTCTTGTACGAGTAGTTCAGGTATGATTCGGCAGCATGTTGAGATGGATATGTCGTTTTTGTATATTTTTCATTACAGAGCAATATAGGATCAGATCGGGGCGGAGCCACATTCTGGGTGGGGTGGGCACGTGCCCACGCACCCTGACCCAGAAAAAAACCCCAAGGGGTAAACCTGGACCGTGACCCGGACTGCAGGCAGTGGCCTCCCTTACCTGGACTACCTGTGGGTAGTGATCGAGGTCAGGGTGGGCACCACTCTTGCCCAACCCCCGAACCAAGTGGTGAGTGCATACCCGCTCCACTCTCGCTCTATATATTCCTTTGATTTTGGTTAGACAAATAAGTTGTTTTTTTGTTTTCAGTTAGCATAAATTTATGATTTTTTTTAGAAATTAAGTTATTGATTTGGACTTTTTCAAATGACATAAATATTTAATTAAGGATTTAAGTTTTTTCTGTGTTCTTTTCCTTAGGATTTATCTTATAATAGCATGAATGTTCTAATTTTAGGGGTTTTATTTGTTTTTTTATCATAATATATGATAGGTTTTTTATTTTTGATTTAGTTTATTTTTAAATAACATAATTGTTTAATTAGATTTTTGAGGTTTTTTTGTATGTTTGTTAATTACGATTAGGCATGTAATGAGTGTTTGATTTTAGTTAGAATATTAGTGGGTTTTTTTAAATGAATGTAAATCCATGGTAAATGATGCAAACATTTAATTGCAAATTTTGAGTTTTTTTGTGTCATTTTTTATTTTTATATATCATTAAGCAATATTTCATTAATGAATGCTTGATTTTTGTTATTACTTTTCAAACCCCTAAATCTTTTATTTTCGTTAGAATTTAAGTTTTTTATTTGGTTTCTTAAATGCCACGGATATTTAATTAGGCATTTTTATTTTTTTTCAATCAACATTAAACATGATTCCATGAATGCATGATTTTGGTTAGAATTTTAGAGGTTTTGTATCTCTTCTTCAATTAACATATCTATGAATCATGTTGTTAGAATTTACCATTTTGATTTTTTTACTGCCCAACCTACTTTAGATTCCTCAAACTATATTAGGCTCCATGTACTAATTGAACTTTTGAGTCCGGACCCGGGCCTTAATTGGGTCTTCTTATTTATCACCATACCCGAATCCTATAAGGTTTGGTACTGGTCGGGTCTGAGTAAATCCAACCCGTTGACATCCCTATGGGGCAACAACTTAAAGGGAAATTTTACAACTCATAAAGTTGATGGCATCGTTCGGGATATTTGGATGTACAAGAAAACAAAGTCATCATGTCCCATTACAAATGGAGGGAGGATCAGGAGCAATCACACTCAATGTTGTTGGTATCGGATCATGTATCGTTTGGTCATAGATTCAGGTGAATCAGCCAATAGTGAATCGTTCTGAATTGGCCAAAAAATATTACATGTTAGTGTCAATCAGAACATGACATGTGTTAAAAACATTAAAATAATATTACAAAATTAATTTTAAGCTAAATTTACATTTATTAAAAATAACCGATTCAAGTCATTATCGGATTGATATTCTTGTGATAAGATAAGTATCGGCCGATTCAGGCTGATACGCACTGATACTGACAACACTGAATCACACTTTTGGTGTGCAGCTTCATCTTTGAGATACCACCTCTCAGCTGTGGGACCCAACAGCAGATGGCAGGTGATGAGGTGCAGCAGCACACTTAAGTGTGCAATCACATTGCAGCTGATCTCAATTCCTATAAATGAAAGTCCTTAATTATGATCGTGTGGATTAGATGAGTTATTTTTTTAATGACAGGGAAATTAAACTACTTTACTTACTCCAGAGCCCATTGGTGTAACAACCACAGGTCTCTTGCACACCATTGACTGCCCACAGTCTCAGTCTTGCAATAAAAGGTGTGTTTGATTGCTTGTCCAAGATTGAACAAAACAGCAGTACATAACAGACCGAATACCAGAGAATAAACTCTTATGGATTTCGCCGATGATGCTTACAAGTTGCCCTATCAGATGAGCAGAGCTTTTGAGGGCAAGTGTTCTAAGTTATCAACGCGCGCGCACACACACACACACAGAGTGAGAGAGTCCATCACACTTCCATGTTCAAAACATCATGGACAAAATTCATGGTTAAGCAGGGGAAATCTCACAACCAAAGGAGACATATAGCCATTGGCAAGCATGGTGCATCATGTCCATTTCACTTGTGAAGGTGGTACAAGTTTCAGTAGTCAAATTATGCATTTTCTGGAGACTCCCCAACTGTTAACAACAGCCACACAAGGGAAACTTAAGCACTGTAGTGAATCTAGATGACCTGGACATGCCAACCATCTTATTGATTAATTAGGTTCATGTCTATTTTCAATCCTCAATTTTTTTTCTCTTGTGCAGACCTAGGGACAACACCCTACATGGTTTTTCTTCTGTTTGTCTTATCATTATCATGTAAGAGTTAAGCAAACCCCTCATCAACTAAAATTAAGAGTATCTCATAAGATAAAAGGTGTGTTTTTTATTCGATGGTTATGATCTAATGAATGAAATATACAATGGGCTGAGACAGTGACTAGAAAACCGCATGCACATGCTTAATATTGTTAGCAAAATCTAGAGAAATCTAGGGACGATCTATTTTTTCATTTTTTAGACCAAAAAATTATAACCAAGGACCTGGTTGCAGGCTTGTCCTATTTACGATCGCCATCCTGGTGCCATAAAACTGTGGGTACCCTCATCGACTATTAGTGTACGTTTTGTTCGATCACATGAGATTCACTTCCTAATACATTTTATAAAGTGAATCTCATTTGGAAAGTACTCAAAAAGCAATCAAACACAAAACTTTTGTAGCAGAGAACCAACAGTGAGATTTATAAAGTGAATGAGGTCTCATGAGATTTTGAAAATACCTATCACCTAACCAACAGTGAGATTTGAGATTTATAAAGTGAATCCCATTTGTGTGAGATTCACTTTTTCACAGAGGTCTCATGAGATTTTGAAAATAAATCTCTTTTAAACAAGAATTTCACTTTTTGAAAACCAAACTTACCCTTAAAGAGCCTCCTGCTTCACCTTGTAGGAGGGAATTGCCAGTAAACTTGGAACCACTGAGCTACTAATAAAGTCATGGAACCATTGAGCTAAGAATCATTGGTTTAAGTTTTATCGACTCATTCGGAATACAAAGATATGTTCAGAATGGATTGTCTACGAAAAACAGACCTTGGATTGTACGTTTCTAATATAAGAACATGATTTTTTTAACCATGAAATTTTGTTTTTTTTTTATGACGAGCCAAGAACTAGGTCACTTAATAGGCACCCTGTTAGGTGTAAGAAGGGAGGGGAGAGAGAATTCAAAAGAAGAAACATGGGCGGTTTTAGAGAATGTTTGGTTTTGATGACGTGGAATAGTCCCATATTGATTGTGTTTGAGTGTGTTGTGGGCTTTATAACCCACATGTAAACTCTTACATTTGTTCATGAGAATGAGAACAGGAGGTTGGGATGACTTTCACACACACACACGCATGCGCGCCCGCCTGTCAAGCCGGGTTCGGGTAATTGGCCCTTTAGGGCCATATCCAATCAAGATCAAAGTATCTTTTTGCTCAAAGTTTATGTGGATATTTGGATTCTTTAACGGGTTATGAGAAAGATTCTGTTAACAGATCTCGACTCTTCGATTTTCGTTAACGGGTCACGTCTCCTCGGATTCTGTAACGGGTTCCTTCCACTTTTTGTAACCGTTCGTGGGTTATAAAAGCGTGGTTAGGGTTGGGGTTACGACAGATCCTAGATGCACTGATTTTGAAGAAGAGCTCTGTGGTTTTCTTTTTCCTGTTGCTTTCTCTCTCTCTCGAGTTTTCCTGAAGGGATTTTTCTGCAACTTCGGTTCGTGAAGGTTGTTTTCGAAAGACGATCCGTCGGAGTGCATCAGTCTGATCGTCGAGGCTATTGTATCCTGGGGAAGGACGTCGGACCATGTTTGCACTGTATGTGGGGGCGAATCTTCTCTAAGGGGAGTACTTTTGTACGCCTTAGCCTTTTACATAATCTAAAAATGTCTTTAGTGTTTATATTATGTTTCTTGCATCTGTTTGTCTATTTGCTTGTGTCTGGATTTTGGTGTTATGCGAAACCTGACATGCCTGCTCCTTGTTTCTGTTTCAAATTGCTGAACATCATGATTTGTATTCTGCTGCATATTATGATTAATATCATGTTTTATATCATGATGATGATTGTGAAACTGTGTGATCCGAAAATCGATCCATCACACCCCTGCATGGTAAGCCTTGGGTAGGGTTGCTGACGCAGATTTGCTTTTGGTCTAAAATGACACTTTTAATCATAGTTGCCAAAGACGGGTACAAGTATGAGATACTTGTACAGGTTCACGAGAGCTGAAAAAGTTTTTGGTAGGGATGGCAGCTGACGGGAAAATGGGTTTCCGCCCTGTCTGAACCGAAGATAGAGGATATGAAACAGGGATGTAGGCGGGGATGAAGGTTAAAATCAAAACTCAGGGATGGAGGTGAGGATGAACTTATGCTTTCCCCCGCTCCACCCCACTCCATCTTCGATCTCCGTTAGTAAAATTACTAAAATGCTTTTAAGGATGGCAATGGACCGGAGAGAAACATGGTCCTGCCCCGCCTTGTCCTGTTTGGACTGGGGATGGAGGACATGAAACGGGGATGGAGGTTAAAATGAAAACCCATGCAAGGATGGAGGGCAAAATTTTGAGACGGGGTAGGGGTGGAGACCTTGTCCCCCGCCCCGGTCCACTGCCATCCCTAGTTTTTGGTATGTTTTTATTTGAAACCCATATTGATACTATTCCAAAAATAATAATATTATGGGTTTCTAACATACATTAATACAATCTCTAAAAGAAAAAGTTGATACGAAGTATATATTTTTACAAAGATACCTATAAATTAAAATAGTTAGACATAATATATAAATCAATTCATTATTGTATAAATAATTATTTTATGAACTGTAATATTAAAATTCTTAATAAAATAATGTCTCTATAAAATGAAATTGTTGCTTGTATGCAAAAATTCTAATAGAAATGAACTTATTACTCATTTATGATGTTATAGAAACGAGTTTTTATGTAAATTGGTACTTGTTTATAAATTAATTGAGATCAGTTTATTAAACATTTGATACAATTTTTATGGTTTCAGAAACAGAGTTTCATACCAGTATCTGGTACTGGTATACATGATACCCTAGATGTACCGAGTACTAATGCAACTATGCCATTAAACCTTTTTTCTTTCTTTGAATTGTCGAATATCACTTTTATAGCTCATTATTTTTGGTGAAAAGATCAGGTGCAAAATGATTGCACAAAAATTTGTGAATTAAGTACCTGATCACCCTCCATCTTGGGGATAGGGCCTGTCAGGTGTGGGTCTCAAGACCTGATGGACGGCGATCCGGTGCTTAATGCACAATTTTTGTGCAATCATATTGCACCTTATCCAGACTCTTGTTTTTTTTGTGGCTAAAGTTGAGGGGAAATAAGTAATTATTTTATAGGGTAAAAAAAGTAATATGTGAACTACCTTTTTGTTAATTCTAAATAAGCCTCAACGGTGCACAATTATCCGCTAGAGGTGAGAATTGATCCGTGTCAGATCATGCCTGACCTGATTCTGAATTTACATTATGTATAACAGACCAGGGTCTGAATCTAGATCCAAGTAAGATAATGTTTTGTATCCGAATCTTTTATATATGAAATCAAAACCTTCACATGTAAAAACACGAATATTGGGTCAGATTAGATACGAATTTGAACACAGATTCAATTTAAAATACTGATCCGAATCTTACCAGAGTCCGAAAGTAATACAAATAGGCATACCCGAATCCAATCCAATACACTTTTAAATCATATTTTAAGAATTCAAAGTAATAAATAGTCCCTTCTGTTTCCTAATCCATCCTAAACAGTTTCAAAGGGTACAGTTTTGCGTGTTTGCTTATTTTAAACTTACATAAGCATGGGCTCTGTAGCTTGCTTAGCAAAAAAATATATATTAGATTAAGCAATTTTCATGTTTAGCTATACTTTTAAAGCGATAAAAAACCAATGGCTCATATTGCACTAAAAACTTGATGAAATAAAATTCCAATTTTCTTGTCCAATTGATTCAATTCAAAGCACAATTTTATTAAATAAAACACATCTACAGGTTTGGGTTAAGTTAAAAATCACCTGCAACTATATTTTCAAAAGTATTTAGAACGCTTAAGACATAAAACTATTTAGGAACTACTAATTTTCCTAATTGGATGTTGGATAAAAGAAGTGAGATTTGGATGGTGAAAAGCTCATACCAAATCCTATCTTTTACATGTAATTATATTCTATATCGGATTTGATAACCAAAAAAGCAAAAATCACATTTGCATCTGTTTATAGCTATTTATTTTTATGTTTGTATCATGGAAGATGGGGACTGGTGCCAGTGGAACACGTTGAACACATGATTATTCATACCTAACATTGTGGTGTATCTTCAGCAGGCTGTGTAAGGAATTCTTGTGCAAATACATCTATGATTGTCCCATGAATTTTGCCTCAGTGGTACCCTACTTTAAAAAGTGTAAGCTTCCAAAAAGGTGGATTGGCTGATGCAGTAGTTCACAGCTTGCTGTTTATCTGAGTACAGAAATTTGCTGATTTATTGTATGAAAAGATCAGATATAGTGTAGGCTGATTTATTATTTACCAAATTCTTTGCTTTTTTTTTACCCTCTTCAATTTTCATTAACAGAAAAAGTTGTTATCAATGACAGAAAATTTCTTAAAGTAATAACAAAAATATTATTTTAAAATTTCATTAAAGTAGCTCTTGAAATTCTTTTTACATGGAATCGATGTGTGAGTAGAAACTTGGTCTAACATGATGGCCACCTAGTTGTACTAGTTGTAGATTTACATGGTGAAATTACGTTGGCCCTTTGTAGATGTCAATTTGTTTATTGAGCTGATTCATGGAGATGACCAGAGCCTAAATACGTCGAGTGGTTAAGCTAAACGTTACTGCTATAATAAAGATTTTCAATATCATATCTGATAACATTAAAATTGCCCTTGATGATAATTATCTCATAACTTGAGCCAAGTTAATAGTTATCATCTGGTGAATATTTTTGTTTCTTAGCATTTTCAATTGGGACATCTCCATTCCCTGGGCTATTCTTTATTATTATTATTTTTCTTTTTCTTTTTATTTTTCTTTTTTAGAATATGGGGATGGGTGCATTAAATGATCGAGGCAGGTTGGGGCTAGGGTGATGTACCAAGCCTGACCTGAAAACCCCCAAAATGGAGGTTTAGGCCAGGGTGGCCAGTGCCCACCCCACCCTGGCACAAAAGTGTGCCACCTCCCCATGCCGGAAGTGCCCAAAACTGTGCCTTAGGGAGAGACACTTGAAAAACAAGTGATTTTCTTTTTTCGGATTGAGAGAAAAAAATTATTATTGTTTTCTCATCTTTGCAACAAAGTGACACCTATAAGGAAAAAAGCAAACCAAATATTTTTCTCATAATATTTTTCAATGGAGATGGAATGGTAAAAGATTTCCCAGCTTTTGCTGGCTTCAGTAGCAATAAGTGTCCAAGCCAGAATGGCTGACTGTAAAAAAAAGGGTGGCTGACTGTAAAAAAAGGGGTTCCCTTTATAATAGCTTAGAATCACAATTTGGAGAAAAGTAGAAAAACCTTCAATAAAGTTTAAAATGATAATGACCGTAAGTTTCAAAGATAAAAACATCACCACTTCAAATGTCTCAAATGCTAGGACTTCTAAGTGTGTAAACTAAAGTACAACCACCAAATGTCTTGTTATTTTTCATGTAAATGTTTTTAGAGGTCTATTAATGCTGAAAGAAAAACGTCACAATTGATTAATTAAATATATATCTTTGGGATATTATTGCTTATGTTTTTATAAAACTTGTTTTTCAATAAAAAAAATGTTTGCATTTACTTCAAATGTTTATTTAAAGAAAAATGACCATATTGTAGTGATAATTTTGTCCGATTCTCTAAAAACCCTACAAATTCTCTCGATGTTCAAAACTGCAAATATTCGACATCGTTAGGACCCTTTTATCCTTCACAACTGCGAATTGAAGGCTTATTACGATAAAATTGTACCATCCGTCGGCTAGGTCCAACTCTCACTTAGATTTAAAATTGTAAATTTTTTTATGTGGACCTTACAAACTCTTATAAATTTATTTGAGAGTTTTTGGTGAAACTAAAACCATCAAAATAGCAAATATCCTACATTTTTTCATATACGTCAATATTTCACATAAATATATTTACTAAACTCTACTTAAACTTAAACCACCAAAATTGCATATATCATATATTTTTGCATATAATTCATGGTTTTGCATAAATATATTTGCGACAATCCTACAAGTTTGTAAAAATTCTTTTGTTTCGCAAATGAATTGGGTTGCGATTTTAATTGTTTCAACGACTATGCGAAATAATAGGTTTTTTACTAAAGAGTTGGTCTTTTGCAAATCAGTAGGATTTTGGCAAATATATATATATATATATATATATATATATATATATATATATATATATATATATATATGCAAATTTGTAAATTATATGTGAAAAAAGTATGATATATGTAATTTTAGTAGTTTCAGTTTAAGTGGTCATATGTTTAAACAAATTTATGAAATATTTGCAATTTTAGTGATTTTGGTTTTTTAAGTGAAGTTTTGCATATAACAACCCAAATAACATTAAATGTAAGCAAATAAACATTCAAATCATTTAAACATTCAACAATTTTTTTAGTTTAAACATTAAATTCATTTAATGACATTCAAATGACTTTATATAAAAAATCATTCATAGAAACATTAAATCAATAACATTATATACAAATCAATAACATTCAAATGAATTTATATATAAATTTATTTATAGAAACATTCAAATGATATTATATACAAATCAATGACATTCAAATGACTTTATATAATAATTCATTCATAGAAACATTTAAATGGCATTATATACAAATCAATAAGTTACAATGTTGATCTTTAAATACATACAAAAAATATAAAATAATCAAAGGAATTTTTACAATTGAGGATGTGATTGTCGTGATTGTAGTTCCTCGATGACCTTATTTGTGTTCTCCAAAAGGTTTGCTTGAATATGAATCATATCTTCTTTAGTATGTATCATATTCTTCAGCATGCAGATTTATTTAAGTGCAAGAGAGTCAACTCTCTCTCCGATCCACTTATGATATTTTTGTGCTTCTCTCCAACTTTCTTCTCTTGAAAAACTATCTTTGCTATTGAAAAACATGCAACTTGTTGGGTGGCTACAAAATCATCATTGATTAGTTTAATGTTACTATTATCTATAAATGCAATTGACTAGTTTGTCATGTGTGAAACATGTAAAAATTTATTGAAATTGACTGATTTCATTGATTTTATATATATATATTGTTATTATCCATGAATGCAATTGAAATTGAAATTGCTACTATACATACATTTAATAATTAAAATTTATTGATTTTAGTAAAATTAATTTGGATTACAGGATTCTGAGCCAACTGATTTAAAGGAGCCAACATCATGCATGCATCAACCAATTAAATTATGATATAGTAGCAATTTCAATTTCAATTGCATTCATGTATAGTAGCAATATATATCCTAATTTAATTAAGAAAATTAGTCAAATTCAATGAATGTCTACATGTTTTACACATACATTGCAAACTAATCAATTGTATTCATTGATATTAGCAACATTAAACTAATCAGTAATTGAATGTATATATAGTAGCAATCTCAATTTCAATTGCATTCATTGATAGTAGCAATACAGATATACATACATATATATATATATATATATCTTAATTTAATCAATAAAATCAGTCAATTTTAATGAATTTCTACATGCTTCACACATACATGACAAACTAATCAATTGTGTTCATGGATAGTAGAAACATCAAACAAATTAATGATTGATTGTATATATCTATAATAGCAATTTCAATTGCATTCATGGATAGTAGCAATACCTATCCACAAGCACCAGACCTTCTTTCTCGATGTGACCTCCTCGTTGGAGCTTACACTTTCTCCTTTGCATGGATAACAACATTGAACTCCTGAATGATGTTTGCATCCGATCCAACTATATGATCCGCACTTACATCTAATTCCTGAGGAGGGACCCTATTAACCTTAGCCCTTGGTCAGGTACCTCCTCCACCCTCTCATTGTTGCCACTACAAGTGGCCACATCTTTAACTTTATTTATCTAGGCATTGAGGTCAGCAACAACCTCAAAGCAAGCCAATAAATCACCCTCCCCCTCCTTAGATGCGCCTGGGATAGGATACAAGATTGTGCCAATAAACTGCTCAACTTTTTCTTCATATTCTGCTCTAGATACAAGCTACTTTAAAAATTATAGTTTTTTACTATACAACAATTCAAGTTTTTCTTTCAGCTCACTGTTTGTGCGCAATTGTATGTGAATATCTATAGTGCATTTTTTTTATAAAAAATTCCACACCTACATTTTTAGCTTTGGATGTAACTCCCTCTCTACCCACTTTTGCACACTAAGTCGTGCTTTTAAATTATCAGGATGACCCAGTTCATAGTTTTTTGTTGGTTTTTATTGTTTTCGCAAAATAATTCACGATTTTGCATAAATATATTTGCAATAATCTTATTGGTTTGTGGAAATCCTTTTGTTTTATAAATGAATTGGTATTTGTGGTTTTAGTTGTTTCAATAGTTATGTGAAATAATAGGATTTTTGTGAAACAATTGGATTTTTGCAAATCAGTAGGATTTTCTCAAATATATTTATATGGATTTGTCAATTACATGCAAAAAAGTATAATATATGTGATTCTAATAGTTTTTGTTTAAGTGGACATATTTTTAATCGAATTTATGAAATATTTGTGATTTTAGTAGTTTCAATTTTTTAAGTGGAGTTTCGCATATAACAACTCAATTAACAATGAATATAAGCAAATAGACATTCAAATCATTTAAACATTCAACATTACTTTTAGTTTCAACATTTAAATCATTTAATAACATTCAAATGACTTTATATAAAATTTCATTCATAAAAATATTCAATCAATAACATTATATACAAATCAATGACATTCAAATGACTTTATATAAAAATTCATTCATAGAAACATTCAAATGACATTATATACAAATCGATGAGTTACAATGTTGATCTTCGAATACATACAAAAAAATAAAAAACAATCAAATGAATTTCTATAGTTGACGATGTTGTGATTGTCGTAATCGTAGCTCCTCGATGACCTTATTTGTGTTCTCCAGAAGGCTAGTTTGAGTATGTATCATATCTTTTTTAGTATGTATCATATTCTTCAGCATGCAGATTTCTTCAAGTGCACGAGCCAATCCTCTCTCTGATCTACTTATGGTCTTTTTGTGTTTCTCTCTAACTTTCTCCTCTCCCTAAAAGGCCCTCTTTGCTATTAAAGAACATGCAATTTGTCGGGCGGTTGCAAAATCATCATTGGTGGTATGTTCCAT
This sequence comes from Nuphar pumila, assembly GCF_984573655.1. NCBI lineage: Eukaryota > Viridiplantae > Streptophyta > Magnoliopsida > Nymphaeales > Nymphaeaceae > Nuphar > Nuphar pumila. The sequence goes on along the minus strand of NC_143256.1, from coordinate 120,011,673 downwards.
AGACGACAAGCCGATGTCTTCATCATACTCGTGCTAGTCTTGAAGTTCGACGATGAATATCGTAGGACAATCCTTCATCTAATCCTTCATGGCATGCAATAGAAATTTGTTAACTGCGCGAAGGCGATTAATTGGTTGCTAAACAAACACAAACTATCGAATAACTCGGTTGGCTATTTGGCATTCAACTTCATTGTACAACCAAATATCCTTTCTTACAATGTCCTTCTCCCCTACAACCACAACAACATTCTCGTCCTCCTCCAACACACCTTCATAGGGGCACCAATTTACCTATATTTCTTTTATAATTAAGCTTACAGACGTGCATTTATTAAAAAAACATACAAAATATCAACAATAGTACTTATGTTTGCCCTAGTCGACATGCAAAGCGATGCAATACATTCGGCACGTGACATGCGAGGACCCATTAATCTTCAATCATGACCCTCTTTGTTGCATGACCGTCTCTACATTCTGACACGTAGAAATTCATAAGCAATGTCATGCATTTGGGGCCTTTTAATGAATATGTGTTCTCATATCCAAACCTACATAACAATGATGAACACGGATTAATACACAATAAGTAAGTATATGAATAACTACAAAATCAAAAGTTTAGGTATAATGAATGAATAAATACCTCCAACAACACCAACATCCTGACAAGGTTTTTTCTTCTGCATATTGTGCTACTCAAACTTGCATACATGTGTGTAAGTGTGGTTGATCATCATGTGTATTGATCGACACGATCTAAGTCTTTCAATAGTTCGATGTACGATGCATTGACCGACTTCTCAACAGTGTCGATGAATAAGCTTGAGCCAAAGAAGTATAGCAAGAATGCTTTCACCATCTTGCTCACCCTACTACTGCCCTTCCCTCCAATACACGGTAGTTTCGCCTTCATTTTTCTCGCCTTACTAGGGTTATAGTAGCTTGTAAGCCATGAAAACTTGATCTTATTGTTTTTTAATGCAGCATCATTTTCTTGCAAATAAATATCACACAATTACTTAAAATCTCTCCACCGATGTTCACTAATAGGCTTTCCATGATATTTTGGTCTGGTGATTCATGTCGCATCCTTCAACATGATGGTCATCTCAAGATCTTTGAATTGGAATGTGTTGGTTGTCAAATTTCAAAGCTGCACAACGACCTCTAAGAAGGGGTGATTGATATTCTATGGTGTGATCTTCAAGAATTTACAAAAATCCATCTGTTCAAACAAATCATTTACTTCATTCATTAGTGTTAAAAATAATTAGTATGATTGGTTATAGTAGAACAGGTGCATGCATGATGCCGACTCTTTTGAATCAATTGGTTGAGAATCATGCAATCTAAATTAATTTTACTAAAATTAGTAATTTTAATTATTAAATGTATATATATATATATATAATAGCAATTCCAATTTCAATTGCATTCATGGATAGTAGCAATATATACAGATATATATCATAATTTAATTAATGAAATCAATCAATTTTAATGAATTTCTATATGTTTTATACATACATGACAAACTAATCAATTGCATTCATACATAGTAGTAGCATTAAACTAATCAATGATTGAATGTATATATAGTAGCAATCTCAATTTCAATTGCATTCGTTGATAGTAGCAATATATATATATATATATATATATATATATATATATATATATATATATATATATATCCCAATTTAATCAATAAAATCAATCAATTTCAATAAATCTCTACATGTTTCACACCTACACGACAAACTAATCAATTGAATTCATGGATAATAGCAACATTAAACTAATCAATGATTGAATTTATATATGTATAATTTCAATTTCAATTTCAATTGCATTAATGGATAGTAGCAATACCTATTCATGATTAGAAATACTTATTCATGAGCATTAGACCTTCTTCCCTGTTGCGATCTTTTCTTTGGAGTTTGCACTTTCTCCTTCGCATGGAGAGCAACATCAGACACCTGAACGATGTTAGCATCTGATCCAATCACATGATCCTCACTTAAATCTAGTTCCTAAGGAGGGTCCATATTAACCTCAACCCCTTTGTCAGGTACCTCCTCCGTCCTCTCATCGTTGCCACTACAGGTGACCACTTCTCCAGCTTCGTTTATCTGGGCATTGGGGTTAGCAACAACCTTAGTCCCAGCCAATAGATTACCCACCCTCTCCCCTCCCTCTTATTAGATGCTTCTGTGATAGGAGACAAGATTGTGCCTACAAACTGCTCAACTTTTTCTGCATAGTCTGCCTTAGATACGAGCCACTTAAAGATTTGTAATTGTTTACTGTACAACAATCCAAGTTTTTCCTTTCAGCTCATTGTTTGAGTGCCATTATATGTGATTATCGAGGGTGTATTTTTTATAAAAAAATGTTAGACACCCATATTTTTGGCTTTGCATGTGACTCTCTCTAGCTACTTTTGCACACTAAACTGTGCTTTCATATTATCAGGATGGCCTAGTTCACAATTCTTCATTGGCTTTTGCTATTGTGCTACAACAATAGAAAATGATGTGGGTGTGAACCCCTTCGTTGTCTTATTATTATTGACTATATTGTATTACTAAACAAATTCAAAATTTTCTACAATAACAAGACAAAAAATATTGAACAAGCATTACAAAAAACAAACAAACTATTTGCTTTTAAAAAAACATTTAAAAAAAGAAACATGGTGCTTACTGAAAATATTGAAAAAGCATTTCACTTAAAAAACAACAAAAGGGAACACTAATTGATTCAATAGTTAAACAAAAGAAAACTGTGTTTGATTCAATCGTTAAATAAAAGAGAACAATGTGCTTACTGAAAAAATATGTCGATGATGGTTTAACAATGATGAAGTACCTCCTATGAATAGTTGTAAAAAATAATTAACGAAAATAGTTGATGGAAGAGAAAGATGTTGGGGACCACTGGCTGAGAACAAAAGACAAAAAAAAAACCTAGATTATTCGAAAATAATCAGGTTGGAGACCATAGCGGGTTTATATATGATTCGAGAAAATATTTCATAAAAAATAAAAAATATCACATATTTTTCATAATTATGTAAATATTTAAGTATGATATTTGTGATAAAGGGCAATTCACAAATTACTTTATGCGAGATCGTGCAATATATGTGAATAAGATATTTGTGAATTTAATGGTATGTGGTAAGTGGAGTTTTGAAGATAAATTTATGTGATTTTTAGAAATATATGTGGGGAAGTAGGATATTTGCAAATTTAGTCGTAAGTTTCGCAAATAAATTCATGTGATTTTAGAAAGTATATGCAAAACAATTAGATATTTGAGAATTTAGTGATAAGTGAAGTTTTACACATGAATTTATGTAATTTTGTAAAAGATATTTGAAAGCGTACGAGATTTGTGATTTTTGTGGTTTCAGTTTCACTGAAAATTCGTAAATAAATTTATGTGAGTTCGTGAGGTCTGTATAAAAAACCTGTGATTCTGGATTTAAGTGAGAGTTGGACCTAGTCAACGGGCAATATAATTTTATCACAATAAGGCTTAAATTCACTCTTGTGAAGGGTAAAAGGGTTCTAACGATGTCGGATATTTGAGATTTTGGATATCAGAAGAATATAAAAAATTGTATGTTTTAGAGAATCAAAGTGAATCAAATTATTCATATAGTATGATCATTTTCTGTTTATTTAAAGAAGTGAAAAAATTTTGCTAACAAATTTCTTTAAATTATCATTAAACTAGCTGCCTCCTACACCTCTTGTATTTGCTCACATAAGAAACAGGTAGAGTTGGAAAACTGAAAAGTAGGCCTAGGAAAAGAGATGAGCTGCTAGTTGATGGGATAATGTTTGGCTGATGTTTTTTTTATTGTTTTTTCATGGTTTCGACCCCATAAATTGTGCTGAACATGGTTCATTTACTAAAAATCCATACCAGGATCATGGGTTTTGGATGAAGAAAATGATATTTGAAGCCCTTGAAAATTTACAAAGATTTTGGACCATTGATTTTTTGAACCATATAAAAAACCCACCCGTGTCAGAATCAAATACTTTGTCAGAATCAAATACTTTAAGAGTTAATTTCTATAAAATCAAGTACATAGATCACATTTGTACATCAAAAATTAAAAACAAAATGAAAACAAACCCAAAAAACCTATTTAGCATGTTTAATTTAGAACATATGGATTACCCTATATATGTATGTAGAGAAATGGTAGTAGCTGCATATTACCTTCTGAGCCAGATAGTGGTGCACCACATGCGATCTCACGGTCGCATGTTAAATAGTCATAAAAATGACATTTAGCGTGGTTGTGATTGCCGCTAAAGCTCTTTTGGGCAGGGAAAAAATGTAGAGCAAACAGGCGTTGGCTCAGGTGTCGTTGAGAAGGTGGTAGGCAGCTACCGCTTTACATATATAAGGAAACTTAAATATGTTTACCAACCAAATATGTTTGCTGGTATGATTTGACATTTTCATAAGTTTTTTTGTAAATCTAACCCTGCACATGCATTGGACGTGAACTATTTGCTAGGAATTGACTGTTGGATCATGGTAATCTGATCAAGAAATGTAATATTTTATGCTTGAATATTTATGAAAATTCTAAGGCTTTTTATTTTCAACCATTAAAAGATCCTTCTTATACATCCTAATTGGATGATCCAATATAAAACCAAACGTGCAGATATGGTGAAATTTAAAAAAAAATAAAAAGAAAAAATCTTGATTCAGTAAACATATTTCAGTTACCATATATATATATATATATATATTGAAAAATGGCTCTGTTGTAAACTCATTTGGTGCTAGACCGCGTGCTAAATGGGTTTTTCGAGCTTCTCCCATGCTATTTATGCATTTCCAGCCCCATAAATGTGTTGGGCATGGTTGATTTATTAAGAATCCCCACCTGGATCATATGTTTTCAATAAAAAAAATGATGTTTGGAGCCTAAAAAATTTACAAAGATTTTGGATGGTTGATTTTTCAAACTTTATAAAACCCACCCATGTGTTGGAATTTCATGAGCTGATCCCTATAAAATCAAGTACATAAATCACATCTGTATGGTCAGAATTTAGAAATAAAATGACAAAGCTCAAAAAATTCATTTAGCATGCTGTTTAACTCAAATGGGTTTAGCAAGGACCTCTCTCTCTCTCTCTCTCTCTCTCTCTCTCTCTCTCTCTATATATATATATATATATATATATATATATATATATATATATATATATATATATGACACAGAATAGGTTCCAAGACTTGTTTTTGAAATACATTCTTTGTCAAGCTACCAATTTTGTATACTACCACATTGTAACCCAGTGTTATAAATTATAATTAATGCCAACGGAAAATAAATTAAGAAAAAAAAACTGTAAAAAACAAAAGAAAAGAAAAGAAGAACACGAAGAATAGAAATCGATCCTTCGCTGCATACAATCTGACGTAGAACCGCCAACGCCAGCCAGAGAGATCTGAATTTTCATTCTCTCTCTTTCTCTCTCTGCTTAAGAAGCCAATCCCACAAAGATCAATTAGTTCCTTCCATCGATGGCTGCCAGATCTCTCACTGGTTGAGATCTCGCATCCTCTCTCTGGGATCACTCAGAGAGAGAGAGAGAGAGAGATGGCGTCGTCGTCGTCGTCGTCTCAAGGGCTTGGGGGGCCGTCGAAGGCGGGGCGGGTGTTGGGTTCGTCGCTGGACAAGATCATCAAGAACGTGGCGTGGCGGAAGCAGTCGCAGCTGGTCCAGGCCTGCAAGTCCTCCCTCGACCGCCTCCAGAACCTCGCCGCCTCCCCGGACTTCCCCGACTCCTCCATCCCGGGCTTCCCCCCAACCGACGCCGACCTCTTCCTCTCCGCCCTCTCCCTCGCCCTCGACTCTGCCGCTTCCAAGGTCATCGAGCCCGCCCTCGACTGCGTCCTTCGCCTCGTCTCCACCGCCCTCCTCCGCTGCCACGCCGACCAGATCGACGACGATCCCGCCTCCCCCGCCCCCGCCCTCCTCCTCAATTCTGTCTGCAGGTGCACCGCCGTCGCCGACAACGCCGTCGAGCTCGCCGTGCTCCGAACCCTCCTCGCCTCCGTCAGATCGAGCTCTCTGGGGTTCCACGGCGATGCGTTGATTCACATCGTGAAGACGTTCTACAATGTCTACCTCGGCAGCACCAGCAACGAGAACAGGATCTGCGCCAAGGCGGCCTTGGTGCAGACGGTGGCCATCGTGTTCGCCCGCGCGGAGGCAGACCGCGTGGACGTGGGCGTCGATCCGGTGTCGGTGCCGGCGATGCTGGAGATGTCGGACAAGAATCTGAACGAATCGGGGCTGGTTCAATCCGTTCAGGGCTTCCTGAGTGATGTGTTGGAGGGATGGGAGTCCGATAGCGGCAATTCGACGAGGAGGGACGAAACGGGGGAGGGGGAAAGCAGGATCAGGGAGGACGCCTTTAATCTCTTCAAGAACCTGTGCAAGTTCTCGATGAAATTCTCGACCCAGGAGAGCCCGGAGGACGTGCTTCTCCTGAGGGGGAAGGTATTGTCTCTCGAGCTGATAAAGGTTGTAATTGAGAATGCTGGACCGGTTCTGCGGGCAAACGAGAGGTCGGTTGTTGATGCATACTTGTTTCCCTTTCCTTGATCGATGAATTCTCGTGATTGCTTTCAATTATCGTCTTTCTAGGTAGCTTCATTTTATGTGGGATCTTGTTAAATTATCAAAGTATGAGTTTTGTTTCTTTCATCCTACATCAATTTATGTGTGAAACTTGTTTTCCTGGTAGTAGATCGTTACTCAGGAATGCAAAATTAGTTCAAAATTAGCATGAAATGAAATTTATATTGTTTCTTTCTCACTTTTCTTCCCTGAATTCTTGGAGTATTTTTGAGATCCTCTAGCTATACTCCCTTATGCTAAGCATGAAGTGCTTTATAGGATTATTGTGATGCTGGTAATACTGGAATTTTCTTCACACATCTTGAACATTTGTTTCATAAATCAGTGCTTAAGAGTCTGGATGTAGTTCGGTATTGGAAACTTATAAGCATTTAACTGATGCAAACTTGTTCCCTGCACAGGGGAACGTGGAATTCAAAAGTTTCTTACTTGATATGAGATGCCTCATACAGTAATCTCCTGAATCCAAACTGTTGATGTGATTACTGTTAAAAAGTGTGTATATATATATTTATATAATATATTTTTTCTTTATTTATTTTTCATTTTAGTATCTAGTTCCATTTGAATTAGACTTAAAGTAGTCGACATATTGTTGACTAGTTTTAGAGCCATTGGAACTAGTCCAATGGCTACAAATAGAGCCGTTGGACTAGCTTCAACGACTCTCTTGTGCTTCTCTTAGCTCTATTCCAAGAGCTCATTCATGTGTATAAATAGGGGTCATCCGCCTCCAATTGTATTAATGCTTTTTAAGCATTACATATTTTCAGAGCTTGGAAGCTCTTGGAGTTTTTTGAAAGTTGCTGCCTCGTTTTCCATGCCTTTGAAGCAAGAAGAAGACTCTTCTTCCATTCGTGATTCAAGTGTTCTTATGCTTGCATAGCTGGAGAAAAGAGTGGTTCGTTGGCTCGTGTGATCATTGACTCCTCTCAAAAATCGTGAAACCGTGATTGTGCTATTGTTCTTTCTCTCTCATTTCTTTTTTTTCCTCTGTCTCTCACCTTATTTTTTCTCTTTTTTCACCCTTGTAAGAATGAATAACAATGATAAAGTCACCATCATGCCTATAAAATTAAATGATACCAATTATATAATATGAGCTTCAATTATGAAGCATCACATTTGGAAAAAGGGGTTGTGGGGGTTAGTAGATAGTTCTAATTCGGAATCAAAACTAATCCTCACCAAAATAAAAAATGAGAAAGAAGTATCTCTCACGGAAGGAGAAAAGACTAAGGCCTTCTTCACATATGAGAAAAAATGGAAAGAATGGATAATGGGGCATACCAAGATCATGTCTTGGCTAATTAATAGTGTAGATATAAAAAAATGCTCAAGTCTTGTAAAATCTGAGCATGCCGATAAAGCTTGAGAATATCTTAAACATATGTATTCCCTTAAAGATATTGAACATCTGTGCAATTTGCAAGACAAGGTACGAACTATGACCCAAGGCGACAAGAGTATTAGAGAATGCTATAACAAGTTGTCCGAACTTTGAGAAGAGTTGGCTCTTCTTGAGCTAAAATGGCATTGCTCCGAAGATATTGAGCTTCACCAAAAGTAACTTGATATGGAGCACTTTTACCAATTTGTGAATAGTTTGAGGCTAGAATTCGAAACCACCAAATCAACTCTTCTACATAGAGGAAAAGTTTTCTCTATTGTTGATACTATTGAGGAATTAACTACGAAGGAGAATAGGCTAAAGAAGAAACATAATTAAAAAAATGAAGATGATTCCATTTTAGCTGTATCTAGACAGGGGAATTACATGCATACCTATAGACCACCTCATTTTGGAAGACAAGACAATGATTATGACAAAAAGAAAGTCATTTGCCACCATTGTCATGAACCAGGACATTATAGGCCTCAATGCTCTAAATTAAGAAGGGATGAAAAAAAAGTGGCTTTGGTTGGCTCATCACAAGAGTCAAAAGATCTAGGCAATCAAGATGCTCTTGTATCTATGGCACAACTAATGAAAATACTTCAACCTCTTCTCAAAGGAGCATCTTCATCAATTATAGCCTCAACCGAAGCCGCAATTTCATCATTCTCCGATCTCAGTAAATCTCCTTGGCTTCTTGACTCTGGTGCTTCTTTTCGTATAACCCCAAATAGTGATATTTTGACCAAATGTCATAATAACTCAAGTGCGCTAAATGTTTTCACAACTGATGGTACATCTGTTGAAATAAAAAGAATATGTAATTTCGAAAATTTTCAAAACATCAAAAAAAATCTTATTCCAAAAGTTAGATATATTTTCAAGTTAAATTTAAATCTTTTATCTATTTCTCAAATATCTGATCATGAATGTAATATCTCTTTCTCTTTTGATGGTTGTTGGGTATATGATCATCAGTCAAGGAAGTTGATTGGGGAAGGCCATAGAGAAGGAAGTCTCTACTATATTGATTTTTTGGAATTACCCAATGATACTTTTTTTTTGATAGAGAAAGCTGGGGTTAGGCTCGGCGTCGATGGCTCCCTTAGGCTCCTCCACTCGGCCCACTCCACCGCGGCAGTCGGCACCACCACCAGTTTCGTTGTGTATCCGGCATCCCTACCTGCAGTCAGAACCACGGCAGGCTTCCGCCACTCCACCACCACCGAGGGTTCCTGATCAGCCAACCACTATCTTGTGAGGCCATTCCACACTCCTTCCTTACCTTTCTCACGAGTGGAACCAGGGGGGGTTGAGATTTTCGTGAATCGGCATTCGTAGGCGTAGTGGATTTGGGGATTTCATGGATTTCTAAAAGGCTCAGGGATTCTCATTCAATTTTTTGGTGTAAATCAAGGGGGGTCGCCTGAACCAGAGCAGGGCGCAATCTGAAACCCTCGACTACAAGATACTCTCTCTCTCTCTCTTTGGGTCGCCAGAACCTGGGTCGCCGACTAACAGTGAAGCAAAACCCTCGACTAACGGTTACTCTCTCTCTCTCTTTTTGGGGTCGCCTAAACCAAAGCAGGGACACAATCTGAAACCCTCGACTACCAGATACTCTCTCTCTCTCTCTTTGGGTCGCCGGAACCTGGGTCGTCGGAGGCAGACGAAGCTCGTCGGTGCCTTCCCCGAACCCTCAAACCCGATTAACTGCTCTCTCTCTCTCTCTCTCTCTCTCTCTCTCCCTCCCACAGGAAGCTCGTCGGAACCTGGGTCGTCAGTTGTAGACGAAGCTCCCACCGCACATCTCTCTCTCTCTCTCAGCGGCACGGAGGGGGTTTTCACGCTTTGGGAGATCCGACACGGGCGACGGAGGAAGCCCTCATCGATGAACGACGATTCAAGGTATTTTTTTACGTACTTCCGCCAAATTCTCCTTTTGTTGGCATTTTCATGTCGTTTTTTTTCAAAAAAAAAAAACTTGTTTTTTATACATTGTTAGGCCGTGTTTTTTTTATTTTGTGCATAACTATTTAGTTATACACTGTCTGTCCCAAGCCCGGATAACGGAGGAGGGTTGCGGTAGGCCAGTGACAGCCAACGTAAAAACTTAGTCACACCCTATGAATATGAACCAATATGCGAATTTCATTGGGGTGTTCCCTACTAAGTGACGCTCTGTACTCTATAGGCTCGGAGGCAGTGATAAGTGGGCAAGGGTAGCTAGGACATTGCTCAGAAGCGATGCGTCAAACCGACGCCCGGGGGTGGGGTCAAATAGGCAAGGGTTCCTGCACTTTGTTGGACGGGTGAGGGTAAAAAAGATAGTTCAAGACCATACAATTAGGTTAGCCACTTGGAACATAGGGTCTTTAACTGGTAAGTTGGTAGAGTTAGCAGATGTTATGTGTAGGAGAAAGATTGATATTTTATGTTTACAAGAGACCAAATGGGTAGGTGAGAAAGCAAAAGTGATACAACCTTGGGGATATAAGATTTGGTATACAGGAATACATAGGAATATGAATGGAGTTGGGATTGTTATTAGTCGTGAGTTTATAGATAATGTAGTTGAGGTCTGTAGGAAAGGGGATAGGATTATACTTATTAGATTAGTAGTAGGTATGGATATTATTAATTTTATTAGTGTTTATGCACCTCAAGTCGATTTAGACGATTCCATTGAGCCTCAATTTTGAGAAGATTTAGACGAAGTAGTACAAGGGATATCTCATAGAGAAAAGATTTTCATCAGCGGAGACCTTAATGGACATGTAGGCATTAGTAGAGATGGATTTGAGAGTATCCATGGAGGTTATGGTATAGGAGAAAGAAACGAAAGTGGAGAAAGGATTTTAGATTTTGGTTTGTCCTATGATTTGATCTTAGCCAACACGTAGTTTAGGAAGAGGGAGTCTCACTTAGTAACATTTAAAAGTGGGGTTAATGAGAGTCAGATAGATTTTTTCCTACTCAGAAAGAGAGATAGGGGTTGTTGCATCGATTGTAAGGTTATACCGGGAGAAAGTATAGCTACACTGTTAAAATACATGTATTATATATATATATATATATGTTTGTATATATATGTAGGGTATTTTAGTCATTTCACAAGTACTCGATAGGGGTACTTGTTTCTTTTCATTTATTTTTTGTAAATTCTTTTTTTCATTTTTATTTTTTTCTTTTTGTATTTTTTGCTCACTTAAAAGGGGCCCCACCATGGAGTCGATGGGGCCCCCAACGGTCATATTTGTGACCGTTGGGGGCTCCCAACAACTCCATGGGGAGCCCCTAGGTGGCTCTTCTTTTAAGGCCATAAGGTCACCCCTCCTCTCCTTCTTTTGTGTATAAATAGGGGTGAACCCCTCTTGTATTTTTTACTCTTGAGAGCTCTCTCTCTTTTCAATAAGAGACATTTATATTTTTATGTTGTGTTGTCTCTTGTGGGTTTGGGTGTTAGCCCTTTTGTTTGTTCATTAGTGGATATTGTAAGTGCTTAACGCACTCTTTGTTTTTCCGCATATTTCATTACATGGTATCAGAGCCTTGTGTATGCTCTTCTTAATATAGCTAGTTGTGTAGCTATATTTTTTTCTTGTTGTATCTCTCTTCGTTTGTCCTCTTGTGGGTGATTAAAATGGAAGGAGAACAAAATATTGATCTCTCATTCAAGCTCAATGGCTCCAACTACATGATGTGGGCTGCCGCCATGGAGAACAACCTCAAAGGTAAAAAACTTTGGGGATACGTTATGGGCACCATTCCAGAACCACAACTCCAACTAACTAAGATGTGAAATGAAATGGGGATCTTCGAAACACGAGCTTTGATTAACAAGAGCAAGTGTCAAGAATGACACTAAAGCATAACCCTTAAAAAGGGTATAACTGGAAACAAAATAAAAATAAAAATGTATTCTTTATTGATATGAAAAACCAATTGCTTAAGAAGCATTGGAGTGAAATACAAGAGGGGCTGCACCCCTTTATATACACAGCTGAAAGAGGACTCAATAGAGCTGTTGGGCACAGTCCAACAACTCTATTTAGAGCTGTTGGAATGTGTCAGTCCAACAGCTCTATTAAGAGCTGTTGGACTGTGTCAGTCCAACAGCTCTATTGCTAGTCAAGTCTGGACAGGACTTGACTAGCAACAGTCATTTTAGTTCAAACTGAACTAGATGACATAAAGACAAAAAATAAAAATAAAGGAAAAAAATACAGAAAAGAAAGAAATTAAAAATGTATTTATAAATATATATAATAATATAATATTATTATATATACATATATGTACAGTTTTACATTTTAACACTCCCCCTCAAACTTCCGGTACAATGAGCGAAAGTTTGTCTAAGAGAAAGTGAAATCGGGGAGCAGCGAAAGGCTTTGTAAAGAGGTCTGCTAACTGATATTCTGAAGTGACATATGGCAGATCAATTATCCCGTGTAGATATTCCTCTCTGACGTAGTGACAATCCATTTCGATGTGTTTGGTGCGTTCGTGGAATGTTCTGTTACTGGCAATGTAGATCGCACTTTTGTTGTCACAACACATTTGTGAAGCCTTTGTTGCTTCAACTCCCATGTCAGCAAGCAGTCGTCGGAGCCAAACTACTTCCATGGTCGTGGTTGCCATGGCTCTGTATTCAGCTTCGGTGGATGAGAGAGATACCTTCTGCTGCTTTTTACACCTCCACGAGATTAATGATTCCCCTAAAAAGACACAAAAGCCAGTGGTTGAGTGTCTGTTATTGGGATCACCTCCCCAATCAGCATCAGTATATGCAATTAAATCAAGAGAAGAGGAGGAAGATAAGAAAAGTCCTCGTGAAAGAGAGGACTTGATGTATCTGATAATACGCATGACTGCTCCCATATGAACAGAAGTAGGAGCATGTTGAAATTGACTTGCTGTATGAACAGCATGTGCTATATCTGGTCTGGTAATGGATAGATAGGAAAGTGCCCCGACAAGCTGTCTGTAAGGAGTAGGGTCTGCAAGAAGTTCTCCATCATCAATCTTCATTTTAACATTAACAACTTCTGGAGTGTCAACTTTCTTATCATCAGTAATACCAGACCTGAAAACAATATCAAAAGCAAATTTAGTCTGAGATAATAAATATCCTCTAGGAGAATAAGCAACTTCAATGCCTAAAAAATATCTCAACAAGCCCAAATCAGTCATTTCAAAATGAGATTTAAGAAGTGTTTTGATTGTTTCAACTCCCTGTTTATCGCTTCCGGTGATGATCATATCATCCACATAGAGAAGAAGCACAATGATCCCTACATCAGAATTCTTAATAAACAAAGCAGTGTCAGTTAAACAGAATTGAAAACCAATATCAATCATAACACGACTAAACCTATCATACCAAGCTTTTGGTGCTTGTTTAAGTCCATAAAGAGCTTTTTCTAAGCGAAGGACTTTACCCTTAGGAATACTTAGACCAGGAGGGGGTTCCATATATACTTCTTCAACTAGCTTTCCATTTAAAAAAGCATTTTTGACATCCATTTGAAAAATAGACCATTTTTTGATAGAAGCTAAGGCAATTAAGGTTCGGACAGTAGTCATACGAGCCACCGGAGCAAAGGTTTCTTCATAATCAATCCCATATTCTTGGGCATAACCTTTGGCTACTAAACGGGCTTTATATCTTTCAAGAGTACCATCACTCTTGGTTTTAATTTTATAAACCCATCGACATCCTATAGTTTTCTTCCCTGGAGGAAGATCTTGAATATTCCATGTAGAAGCCTTTTCAAGTGCATCTAATTCAACTTTCATGGCTTCTATCCATTTGATATCATTTTTTGCTTGAAAATATGTGGATGGTTCTTCATATGAGTGAATTAATGCAATAACTGCCCTATATGTGGGTGAGAAAGACTCGTATGATACAAACTTTTCTGGAGGCCTCGAGATTCAGGATGATTGTCTAGTTGGAATGTTAGAATATTTCTCAAGTGCACATGGAGTATTAGACTCTTGTCGCCTGGAATATTGAATACTAGTATCTCTATGAACTTCTTCATTTTCAACATTAAGATCAATAATTCTTGGATCATCATCAAAGTTACAATCAAGGTCATATTCATCAGATGTTGATGTTAGATCTAGCAAAAAGGAGTACTCAGTGAAGTCTTTTAATTTTCTAAAATCAAAGAAGCTCTCCTTTTCAAGAAAGGAAACATTTCTAGACACATATAGTTTATTATTTTTGAAGTCAAAACATCTATAACCTTTCTGGTTTTCAGCATATCCTAAAAAGGCACAGGGAATCGCACGAGGGGAAAGTTTATCATTTTTGTCAGTAAATATGAAACATTTGCACCCAAATATTCTTAATCTAGAGTAGTCTGGAGAAATGTTCATAAGTTTTTCAATGGGAGTGATATTTTGTAACGAAGAAGATGGCATCCTATTAATGAGATAGGTGGCAGTTAAGGCAGCTTCTGCCCAAAAGTCTTTAGGGACTTGATTTGCTATTAATAAAGTTCTAGTGGTTTCTATAATATGGCGATGTTTTCGTTCTGCCAGTCCATTTTGTTGAGGTGTATAAGGACAAGATCTTTGATGTGTGATGCCATGCAATTTAAGATAATTTTGAAAATCTGTGGATAAAAACTCTCTCCCTGAATCTATGCGAAAAATAGTAATATCATTTTGAAATTTGTTTTTAACCATATTATGAAAAGTTTGAAAGTATGAAAATACTTCAGACTTATGTTTGAGAAAGTACATCCACGTATGTCGGGAGAAATCATCGACAAAAATAACATAGTAAACAAATCCTCCTTTAGAAATTACTGGTGCAGGACCCCAAACATCCGAGTGTATTAATTCAAGTGGTCTTGAAGAGAAAAAGGTTCTGTTCTGAAATGGTAATCTTTTCATTTTTCCGAGAATACAATCTTTACAATCAAATGATTCAGAGTTACAAAATTTCCCTAGATTTGGAAAATGTTGGATTTTGGCTATATGTGGGTGACCAAGTCTCTTATGCCACAGTTCCAACTCTATTTTTTGAATATTATAACAAAAAACTTTCTTCGGCATTTCCAAAAAATTCATGTAATAGAGTCCTCCTTCTCTATGGCCTTCCCCAATCAGCTTGCCTGACTGGCGATCCTGTACCCAACAACCATGAGAAGAAAAAGAAATATTACACCCATAATCAGAAATTTGAGATACAGATAAAAGATTTAAATTTAATTTGGGAACATGTCTAATTTCTGGAATAAAAAATTTTTTTGTTTTATAAATTTTTTCAAAATCTCCTATTCCTTCTATTTCAAGAGAAGTCCCATCAGCAGTAAAGACCTTTGACACACTTGTTTTATTTTTAACACATTTGGATAGACTTTGATTATTTGGGGTCATATGAAAAGATGCACCAGAGTCAAGAAGCCAAGAAATTTTACCTAAATCAGAAAAAGATGAGGCTGCTGCGCCGGTTGAAGCTTCAGATGAGGAAGAGGCACCTTTGATGAGAGGCTGAAGGATCTCCATTAGTTGGGCCAGGGAAACTGGTGCATCCTGATCTTTAGGCTCCGATCCAGCAATTGCAGCTCTTTTTTCTCTCAACTCCTTAAGTTTGGGACATTATGGCCTGTAGTGTCCCGGTTCATGACAATGATGACAAATAACTTTCTTCTTATCATAGTCACCATTTTGTCGGTTAAAGTGAGGAGGCCTATATGATCGAACATGATTCCCTGGTCTAGACACGGCTAAAACGGAATCATCTTCAATTTTTAAAGAACCTTTCCGGAGACGATTTTCTTCCATTGTTAACTCTTCAATAGTTTCAACAATAGAAGGAATTTTTCCTCGGTGAAGTAGGGCCGATTTAGTGGTTTCAAATTCCGGCCTTAATCCAGTGATAAACTGGTAAAAATGTTCAACATCGAGTTGTTTCTGACGAAGCTCGATGTCTTCGACACAATGCCACTTTGGTTCTAAAAGGGAAAGTTCTTCCCAAAGTTCGGACAACCCATTGTAATATTCACGAATAGTTTTGTCTCCTTGTGTCATCATTCGAACTTTTTCTTGGAGGTTGCACACGTGTGCAATATCTTTAAGGGAATACATATTCTTAAGGTATTCCCATGCCTTATCGGCATGATCAAATTTGGCAAGACTTGAGCATTTTTTAATGTCAACGCTATTGATAAGCCATGACATTATCTTCGCATGAGATATTCTCCATTCTTTCAATTTCTTCTCGTATGAGGCAATAGCCTTGATTTTTTCTTCTTCCGATAGAGGGACGTCTTTATCTCCCTCCTTTTTAGTAAGAGATAGCTTAGGTTCCGAATCGGAACCATCCACAATCCCCCATAAGCCTTTTCCCCATATATGGTGCTTCATGATTGAAGCCCATGTTACATAGTTCGTATCGCTTAGTTTCATAGGCATGATGGTGACTTTATCATTGTCATCCATCGATTACAAGGAGAGAAAGAATAGGGATAGAAGAGAAACAAGAAGGAAAATGAGAAAGAAAGAAAAAAAAAAAAACAATACAACAAGATGTGAAATCTTCTCCAATGAAGTGATAAAACACTTCTCTTCAAGTGGCGAACACTTTTGCAAACGGGCACGGAAACCGAGGCAGCTTTTCCTCAAGATTTAGTACTTCCGCGGCTTTGATACCATGAAATGAAATGGGGATCTTCGAAACACGAGCTTTGATTAACAAGAGCAAGTGTCAAGAATGACACTAAAGCATAACCCTTAAAAAGGGTATAACTAGAAACAAAATAAAAATAAAAATGTATTCTTTATTGATATGAAAAACCAATTGCTTAAGAAGCATTAGAGTGAAATACAAGAGGGGCTGCACCCCTTTATATACACAGCTGAAAGAGGACTCAATAGAGCTGTTGGGCACAGTCCAACAGCTCTATTAAGAGCTGTTGGACTGTGTCAGTCCAACAGCTCTATTGCTAGTCAAGTCTGGACAGGACTTGACTAGCAACAGTCATTTTAGTTCAAACTGAACTAGATGACATAAAGACAAAAAATAAAAATAAAGGAAAAAAAATACAGAAAAGAAAGAAATTAAAAATGTATTTATATATATATAATAATATAATATTATTATATATACATATATGTACAGTTTTACATTTTAACAAGATGGATGGTGATCAAGAAAAAGCTTTTGAAGGAAATGCCCGCATGAAGGCCATTGAAGATCACCAATTTAAAGTGGAAGATTGGGAAAGTAAGCATGCCATGATTCTTGCTTGGTTCATGAACAATGTGGAGCTCAAGATTTGCGCCAACATTGCTAAGTTTCAGATGGCTAATGAAGCATGGTTCTTCATGAAAGGTATGTTTACTCAAAAAGACCTTGCTCGTCAATTCTTTCTTCAAGAAAAAATCCGGACTATCAAGCAAGGGGAAATGAGTGTAAGGGATTGCTTTCGCACTCTTGGACCCTTATGGGATGAACTATCTTTACTAGAACCAAAATGGGTTTCTAGTATGGATGTGGAATTAAGGAGAGAACAAATGGAAAAAGAGCACTTTTTCCAATTTTTACATGGGCTTAGGCCCGAATATGAACAAGTTAAATCTTCCCTTCTTCATAGATCTAAGCCTCTTCCCTTGGAAGATGCCATAGCCGAAATATGCCAAGAAGAAACTCGCCTTGGCATGATTAAAAGGGGAGATGATGTTTTGGCCGTATCAAAAGCCGATAACCATATGAAAGCTTACAAACCTCCACATTTTGGAAGGCAAAATAATTATAATGGCAACTATAGAAAAGTCATTTGCCATGATTGCCAAGAACCGGGTCATATAAGACCTAATTGCCCTAAGTTGAATGAAGCACCTAAAAATAAGGTTGTTTCTGTTGAAGAAGTTACTCAAAAGAAAGAGGAAACCATCAAAGGGAAAAAATCTTTTTCTCTTGCTCAACTATCGGAAGCACTACAAACTCTACTCAAGATACCATCAACCTCGTGTGCCGCCATAGCTTCTTCCTCTCCTCCAGGTATGTCTTGTTGGATCCTTGACTCTGGAGCTTCCTTTCATATGACCCCACTTGAAAATGAGCTTTCCGATTTGTGTAAAAACTATAAAAACTCTTATGTTTCAACTGCCGATGGTACATCTTTACAAGTAAAAAGTTTTGAAACTTTAAATTTTTTCAAAGATTTCTTTGTGCCAAACGTAAGAGTTAGTACCTCAACTTAATTTAAATCTCCTCTCTGTTGCTCAAATATGTGATCATGGATGTGAAATCTCCTTCTCAACTAAGGATTGCTCTATACAGGATCTCCGGTTCAGGAAGCAGATTAGGCAAGGCCATAGGAGGGGAGATCTCTATTATATGAGCAACTTGAAACTCCCTACTAACTCTTTTTGTAACCATGTCCAAGATAAAAATATTGAAATTTGGCATCAAAGACTTGGACATCCAAGTTTCTAAAAAATGTACTCCTTTCCATTTGAAAAGAAATTTTGTAATGAGAAACATTTTGTTTGCAAGAGTTGTATTTTTGGCAAAATGAAATCCACTTTTTTTCTAAACCGAACCTTTGTGTCCAAAAGACCTTTTGAGTTAGTCCATTCGGACGTTTGGGGTCCTTCCCCGGTCATGTCTAAAGGAGGGTACTCCTATTACGTTACTTTCATTGATGATTACACTAGGTATGTGTGGATCTACTTTCTCAATTTAAAATCCGAAGTCTTTGACTTCTTCAAAAAATTTCATATGATAGTTAAAAATCAATTATCAAGTAATATCTCTACTCTTAGATCCGATTCGAGGGGAGAATATTTATCAAATGAATTTCAAAATTATTTAGAAGTGAATGAAATTTGTCATCAAAGATCGTGTCCTAGGACTCCCCAACAAAACGGCTTGGCCGAAAGAAAGCATAGACACATCATGGAAACCACTAGTACACTCTTTATTTCCAAAGAAATTCCAAAGAGTTTTTGGGCCGAAGCGGCCTTAACCTCAACTTACTTAATAAATAGAATGATATATTCATCCTTACAAAATACATCTCCATATGAAAAACTATTTGAAAGAACATCTGATTTCAATAGATTAAGAATTTTTTGGTGTAAATGTTTTGTCCTTACACATAAAAGGGACAAATTATCTCCTAAAGCTATTGAATGTGTTTTCTTGGGATATGGAGAAAATCAAAAGGGTTTTAGATGTTTTAACTTGAAAAATAACAAACTCTATGTATCCAAAGATGTAACCTTTTTGGAAAATGAAAATGGTTTTGTGAAAACTAAAGATATTGACGAAAGTGAATTTGCTTTTTTATTTGATCTTCTATCTCAAGAAGATGAGACTCCTCAAGAAGAGGAAATCTCTAATGAGTCTTTGAATGACTTAGAGGATATTCCTCTTGACAATGTTGTAGATGAAAGTGATAGACCAATCCAAACCTATGTTAGGCGTGGTCAACAAGCTCAAATGAGCGCCTTAGAAAAATACTCTCAAGGATCCAATATAGAAGAAACCTCTTTAAGGAGATCCGGTCGAATCTCCAATCCTCCTAATAGGTTTATTTCCTATGAGTCCCTAACTCCAAGGTATAGAGCATGTCTAATTGTGTTGCACTCATTTCATGAACCTTCACACTATAATGAGGCAAAAAACATTCCCCAATGGGTTGAAGCCATGAACTTAGAGCTTAGTGCCCTTGAAAAGGCAAAAACTTGGGAAATAACTTCGTTACCCACTGAAAAGAAATCGATTGGATGTAGATGGGTCTTCAAAATTAAAACTAAAAGTGATGGTTCATTAGAACGTTATAAAGCCCGGTTAGTAGCTAAAGGATATGCTCAAGAATATGATATAGATTATGAAGAAACCTTCGCACCTGTTGCTAGGATGACTAGTGTTAGGACTCTTATCGCCATTGCGTCAGTCAAAAAATGACCTATCTATCAACTAAATGTTAAGAATGCTTTCCTAAATGGCGAATTAAATGAAGAAGTTTACATGGATCCCCCACCAGGAGTATGTATTGGTAAAAATAAAATTCTCAAACTTAAAAAGGCATTATATGGTTTAAAACAAGCCTCAAAGGCTTGGCATGATAGATTTAGTAATGTAATGACGAGTTTGAATTTTCGTTCATGTTATACTGACACTGCTTTGTTTGTGAAAAGTGCAGGGTCTTCAGTAGTTATTTTACTACTTTATGTTGATGATATGATCATCACTGGAAGTGGTGAGCAAGGAATTTATGATATTAAGAAAGTTTTAAAAGAACATTTTGACATGTCTGACCTTGGTTTCTTAAGATATTTTTTAGGGATTGAAGTGGCGTACTCTCCTCGAGGGTACATTCTCTCTCAGATGAAACTGGCTGCTGACATTTGTTCCAAATCTGGTATCTCCGATGATAAGAAGACAAAAACCCCTGAAGTCATCAATGCAAAATTAAGGTTGGAAGATGAAACACCTCTCGAGGATCCTACTCCCTACCGGCAACTTGTTGGGTCTCTAACCTACTTATCCATCACTCGGTCAGACATAGCTCATGCCGTCCACTCTGTCAGTCAGTTTCAACATGCATCTACAACCGTGCACATGAGTGCAGTCTTAAGGATCGTCAGATATATCAAAAACACCATAACTAAGGGAGTTTTTCTTTCCTCCTCCTCATCACTTGATTTAATTGCTTATACTGATGCTGATTGGGGAGGAAATCCCAATGACCGAGTCTCAACTATGGGATTTTGTGTTTTCTTAGGTGACTCTATGATTTCTTGGAGATGCAAGAAGCAACACAAAGTATCCTTGTCCTCAACGGAAATGGAATATCGTGTTATGGCCACTACAACCATGGAACTTGTATGGCTAAGAAGTCTCCTCAGTGATATGGGCATTGTCATCTCAACTCCTTCGAAGATGTGTTGTGACAACAAAAGCGCAATTTATATTGCAAGCAATCACACCTTCCATGAGTGTACTAAGCATATTGAGATGGACTGCCATTACGTACGTGAATGAATACCTAAGAGGAACCATAGCACTACCTTACGTCACATCTGAGTACCAGTTGACGGACTTCTTCACTAAGGCCCTTGCTGCTCCTCGTTTTTTGTTTCTCCTTAACAAGCTTTCGGTTATATCCCCATAAAGCTTGGGGGAGGGTGTTAAAATACATGTATTTCATATATATATATATATATATGTTTTTATATATATATGTATTGTCTAGGGGTATTTTAGTCATTTCACAAGTACCCGATAGGGGTACTTGTTTCTTTTCATTTATTTTTTGTAAATTCTTTTTTCATTTTCATTTTTTTCTTTTTGTATTTTTTGCTCACTTAAAAGGGGCCCCACCATGGAGTCAATGGGCCCCCCAACGGTCACATTTGTGACCATTGGGGGCTCCCAACGACTCCATGGGGAGCCCCTAGGTGGCTCTTCTTTTAAGGCCATAAGGCCACCCCTCCTCTCCTTCTTTTGTGTATAAATAGGGGTGAACCCCTCTTGTATTTTTTACTCTTGAGAGCTCTCTTTCTTTTCAATAAGAGACATTTATATTTTTATGTTGTGTTGTATCTTGTGGGTTTGGGTGTTAGCCCTTTTGTTTGTTCATTAGTGGATATTATAAGTGCTTAACGCACTCTTTGTTTTTTCGCATATTTCATTACATACACAACATAGAGTCTTAATTTTAGATCTTAAAATTAGAAAATGCCACAAAAGGGATAGACATAGGATAAATCATAGAATTAAGTGGTGGGCACTGAAAGGAGCTAAACAAGGAATGTTTGTAGAACAGGTAGCTAAGGAAGCTAATTGGTGTCTCGAGGAGGATGCATAATCAAATGTAAAATAAGATAGCGGGTTGCATGCAAAAAGTGGCGAAGGAGGTTTTGGGTGAGTCTAAAGGCGGTGCACCGCTAGGTAAGGATACATCATGGTGGAACGAAGATGTCAAATTAGCTATTAAGGTTAAAAGAGAGTGTTATAGAAATCTAAGAGTCGTGATAATGAGAATTTGGAGAAGTATATGGTAACAAAGAATGAAGCTAAAAAGTAGTTCGAAATGCGAGAGATAAGGTATATAAGGAGGTCTATGACGAGTTGGATACCAAGGAGGGCGAAAATGATATTTATAGGCTTGCAAAGATGAGAGATATGAAATCAAGGGATCTGGGTATGGTTAGATGTATCAAAGATGAAACGCAAAGGGTTTTAGTTAAAGATGAGGAGATTAAGGAGAGATGGAAAGATTATTTTGATAAGCTATTTAATGGAAGGCATGCCCAGGATCTTGGAGACTTCTCCATTCCTTTTCATGAGATGAATCGTGACTTCATGCGCAAGATTCAAAAGAAAGAAATTACAGAGGCTTTGAAGAAAATGCAATCCAGAAAGACAGTTGGCTCGGATGGTATACCTATTGAGGCTTGAAAATGCTTGGGGGAGAAAGGTTTAGTATGGTTGGCAAATCTTTTTAACAAGATTTGGCGGACAAATAAGATGCCTAATGAGTGGAGGAAGAGTACTTTGGTGCTTCTCTATAAGAATAAGGGTGATATACAAGATTGCACAAACTATCGTGGTATAAAACTCATGAGTCATGCTATGAAACTTTGGGAGAGGGTGATTGAGTATAGGTTGAGGAAGGTTGCCATGATATCGGAGAATCAATTTGGTTTTATGCCTGAAAGATCAACTATGGAAGCTATACATCTCCTTAGACAACTTATTGAGAGATATAGAGAGGGGAACAAAGATTTGCATATGGTTTTTATTGATTTGGAGAAGGCATACGATAGAGTACCTAGGGATGTTCTCTGGTGGACAATGATGAAGAAAGGTATCTCTCTCAAGTACATTAGTATAATTAAAGATATGTACGAAGGAGTAGTAACCAATGTCCGCACTTGTGGAGGAGTGACAAACAATTTTCCTATAACGGTTGGGTTACATCAAGGATCTGTATTAAGCCCTTTCCTTTTTGCTATAGTGATAGATGAACTTACGAGATAAATTCAAGAAAATGTGTCGTGGTGTATGTTGTTTGCTGATGATATTGTTTTGATTAATGAGTCTAGAGTTGGGGTTAATGCTAAGTTAGAATTATGGAGACAGACTTTGGAAGCAAGAGGTTTTACGTTGAGTAAGAGTAAGACAGAATATATGGAATGTCGGTTTAGTAAGCAATGAAGTAGTGATGCGAGTGTAGTGAAGCTTGGTGAGCAACAAATAGCGGTGGATGACTGTTTCAAATATTTGGGATCTATCATTCAAAAGAATAGAGAAATTGATGGAGATGTAAATCATAGGATGAAGGTTGGGTGGATGAAATAGAAAAGTGCAACCGGAGTGTTGTGCGATCGTAGAATGCCATTGCGGTTGAAGGGAAAGTTTTATAGGACGACAATTAGACCCGCTTTACTATATGGTACGGAATGTTGGGCTGCCAAGAGACATCATTTTCAAAAAATGAGTGTAACTGAGATGCGTATGTTTCGATGGATGTGTGGAAATACACTAAAAGATAAGATTCAGAACGAGAAAATACGTAAGAAGGTAGGCATTGCATCTATTGAAAATAAGATGAGTGAGAATCATTTACGATGGTTTTGGCATATTCGGCGAAGGCCTAATGATGCTTCGGTTAGAAGGATGGAGAAATGGGAAAATCTATTAGCTAAAAGAGGTCGGGGTAGGCCTAAGAAGACTTGGATGGAGATAATAAGAAAGGATATGAATGCTTTGAACCTTGTAATAAAATGGTGGTCTTCAACAAATGCACAAATAACTCACAAACAAGTGTCTATTGGAGACACTACAAGCATGACCCTTGAAAGGGTATAAAGGGAAGAACACTTGAAAAATAAATAATACTTTATTCATGAACAAAATGCTTAAGAAGCATAGTTCTTTACATTGAAGGGGTTCACCCCTATATATACAAAAAAATGGGAGAGAGAGGAGAGCTCATTTTGAGCTCTCCAAAAAGAGACATTGGATTCCAACGTCTCTTAATATAGCTGTTGGACTATAGTCCAACAACATTTATTATTATAGCTGTTGGACTATAGTCCAACAGCATTTATTATAGCTGTTGGACTACAGTCCAACAGCTACTTGCACAGTCAAGTTCCAACAGGAACTTGACTGGATCAAAATATCTAGTTTCTATTGAACAAGATGCTAAAAAAGAAAATAAAAAAATAGAAAAATAAAATAATAAAAGAAAATATAATAATATTAAATTATATATATATATATATATTGCAGTTTACATTTTAACACTCCCCTTCAAACTTACGGTACAATGAGCGAAAGTTTGTCTAAGAGAAAGTGAAATCTGGGAGCAGCGAGAGGCTTGGTGAAGAAGTCTGCTAATTGATATTCTGATGTAACATATGGCAGATCAATGGTTCCATGTAAGTATTCCTCTCTGACATAGTGACAGTCCATCTCAATGTGTTTAGTGCGCTCATGGAATGTCCGGTTGCTTGCAATGTAGATCGCACTTTTGTTGTCACAACACATCTTTGAAGCTTGCGTTGCTTTAGCTCCCATATCCGCTAGCAATCGTCTGAGCCAAACAACCTCCATAGTGGTGGTTGCCATGGCTCTGTATTCAGCTTCGGTGGAGGAAAGAGAGACTTTCTGCTGCTTCTTGCACCTCCACGAAATTAAGGTTTCACCTAAGAACACACAAAAACCAGTAGTTGAGTGTCTATTATTGGGATCACCTCCCCAGTCAGCATCAGTATATGCAATTAAATTTAATGAAGATGAAACAGACAAGAAGAGTCCTCGTGAAAGAGAGGATTTTAAGTATCTAATAATACGCAAAATCGCTCCCATGTGCACGGAGGTGGGAGCATGCTGAAACTGACTGACTGTATGAACCGCATGAGTTATATCTGGCCTAGTAATGGAAAGATAAGAAAGAGCTCCAACAAGTTGTCTATAAGGAGTAGGATCATCAAGAAGTTCTCCATCATCAATTTTCATTTTAACATTGACAACTTCTGGAGTGTCTACTTTCTTATCATCTGTAATTCCAGACCTGGAAATGATATCAAGAGCAAATTTAGATTGAGATATCAAATACCCCCGAGGGGAATAAGCAACTTCAATGCCTAAAAAATATCTTAATAAACCTAAGTCAGTCATTTCAAAGTGAGTTTTAAGAAGAGATTTGATATTTGCAACTCCCTGTTTGTCGCCTCCGGTGATGATCATATCGTCCACATAGAGAAGAAGAATAATGATGCCTGCATCAGATTTCTTAACAAACAAAGCAGTGTCAATTAAACAAGGTTGAAAACCAATATCAAGCATAACATGACTAAATCGGTCATACAAGGCTTTTGGAGCCTGTTTAAGACCATAAAGAGCTTTTTCTAGACGAAGAGCTTTACCCTTAAGGATACTAATACCAGGTGGGGCTTCCATGTATACTTCTTCAACGAGATTTTCATTCAGGAAAGCATTTTTGACATCTAATTGAAAGATAGGCCATGTTCTAATGGAGGCCAAGGCTATTAAAGTTCTAACAGTGGTCATACGGGCCACAGGAGCAAATGTTTCTTCATAATCGATGCCATACTCTTGGGCATATCCTTTTGCTACTAAACGGGCCTTATATCTTTCCAGGGTCCCATCACTTTTGGTTTTGACTTTGTATACCCACCTACAACCTATAGGTTTCTTACCTGGAGGAATATCTTGTATCGTCCAAGTATTGGCCTTTTCTAGTGCATCCAATTCTATTTTCATGGCTTCTATCCATTCTATATGATTTTTTGCTTGAGAATAGGATGATGGTTCAACATATGATTGTATTAATGTAATGGCGGCCCTATACGTGGGTGAAAAAGATTCATAAGACACAAATTTTTCTGGAGGTTTAGAGATTCTAGACGTTCTTCTAGGTGAGACTTCAGAGTATTTTTGTAATGCACATGGAAGATTTTGCTCTCTACGTCTTGAATATTGTAGACTAACATCCCTATGGATTTGCTCTTCATTATCATCATTTTCAACAACAATAGGACTTTGATCATTGTCAAGGTCACATCCAACATTACATTCATTGGATTTTGAAGTTGGATCAATTAAAAACGAGTATTCAGTGACATCCTTGGATTTTTCAAATTCAAAGAAGCTTTCTTTTTCCAAAAAAGATACATTTCTTGACACATATAATTTGTCATTTTGAAAATCGAAACACCTGTAGCCTTTTTGATTATCAGCATATCCTAAAAAGGCACATGGGATTGCACGAGGAGAGAGTTTGTCATTTCTGTTGGTGAAAACAAAACATTTACATGCAAAGACTCTTAATCTAGAATAATCTGGAGTTAAATTAACAAGCTTTTCTATTGGAGTTGTATTCTTTAATGAGGAAGATGACATCCTATTAATGAAGTAGGTGGCAGTTAGGACCGCTTCAGCCCAAAAACTTTTTGGAACTTGATTTGCAATTAGCAATGTCCTAGTAGTTTCCATAATGTGCCGATGTTTGCGTTCGACTAGGCCATTCTGTTGTGGAGTGTGTGGACATGATCTTTGATGTGTAATACCATGTAAATTGAGATAGTCTTTGAATTCGTTGGACATAAATTCTCCCCTTGAATCAGTGCGAAAAACAGAAATATCATTTTGAAACTTATTTTTAACCATTTTATGAAATATTTGGAAGTTAGCAAAGACATCAGATTTATGTTTAAGAAAATAAATCCAAGTATGTCTAGAAAAGTCATCAACAAAAATGACATAATATGTATAACCACCTTTGGAAATAACTGGTGCGGGGCCCCAAACATCCGAATGTATTAACTCAAGTGGTCGTGAGGAAACAAAAGTTCTACTAAGAAATGGTAACCTTTTCATTTTGCCAAAAATGCAGTCTTTACAAGAAAAATTTTCAGAATTACAAAATTTTTCCAAACTTGGAAAATATTGAATTTTAGACATATGAGGATGGCCAAGCCTTTTGTGCCATAAATCCAATTCTAATTTCTGAATATTATAACAAAATGCATTCTTGGGTAATTCCAAAAAGTCCATGTAATAAAGTCCTCCTTCTCTATGGCCTTCCCCAATCAACTTCCCTGACTGGCGATCCTGTACCCAACAACCATGAGAAGAGAAGGAGATATTACATCCATAATCAGATATTTGCAAGACAGATAAGAGATTCAAATTAAGTTTAGGGATATATCTAACTTCTGGGATAAAAAATCTTTTGGATTTTTGAAGATTTTCAAAACATCCTATTCCTTTTACTTCGAGAGATGTGCCATCGGCTGTAAAAACCTTTGACACTTGAGTTATTTTTAAGACATTCGGATAGACTATTAACATTTGGGGTCATATGAAAAGAAGCACCAGAATCTAAAAGCCAAGGAAAGTTACCTGGACCGGAGAAAGATGCAACTGCCGCTCCAGTTGAGGCTTCGGTTGAGGAGGATACCCCTTTGAGAAGAGGTTGAAGGATTTCCATCAGTTGAGCCATAGACACAGGTGCATCTTGATCTTTTGACTCAGATTCAACAGATGCAACTCTTTTTTCTTCTCTTCTTTTTAACTTTGGACATTGAGGCCTATAGTGCCTCGGTTCATGACAATGATGACAAATAACTTTTCTTTTATCAAAGTCGCCGTTTTGCCTTCCAAAATGAGGCGGCTTGTAAGTACGAGTATGATTCTCCGGTTTAGATACAGCTAAAACGGAGTCATCATCAACTTTTGGAGTACTTTTTCTAAGTCTATTTTCCTCCATAGTGAGCTCTTCTATAGTATCAACAATAGAAGGAATTTTTCCACGATATAAAAGGGCTGATTTGGTGGATTCAAACTCCGGCCTTAGACCATTCACAAATTGATAGAAATGTTCCATATCGAGTTGCTTTTGGCGAAGCTCGATGTCTTCGGCACAATGCCATTTGGGCTCAAGAAGAGCCAACTCTTCCCAAAGTTCGGACAACTCATTATAATATTCTCGAATAGTTTTATCTTTTTGAGTCATTGTCCGAACTTTATCTTGTAAATTGCATACATGTGCAATATCTTTAAGGGAATACATGTTTTTGAGGTATTCCCAAGCCTTATCGGCATGCTCAAACTTAGCTAGACTAGAGCATTTTTTAATGTCAATGCTATTGATGAGCCATGACATAATTTTTGCATGCCCTATCCTCCATTCTTTTCATTTCTTTTCATAAGTGGCTAACGCCTTACTCTTCTCTTCTTCTGTTAGAGGAACCTCTTTATCACCCTCTTTCTTGGTAAGAGATAGTTTAGGTTCCAAATCGGAACCATCCACTATACCCCATAAACCTTTTCCCCAAATGTGGTGCTTCATAATCGAAGCCCACATTACATAGTTAGTATCATTTAGCTTCATAGGAATGATGGTGATCTTATCATTGTCATCCATCTTTTACAAGGGTAAGAGAGGAATAAATAGGAGGAGAGAGAGAGAAAAATAAAAAGAAAAGAAAAATAGTAGACAAAGGAATAAGAGAGGATACAAAACCAAATTTTTTGTAGCACAAGTTCGCCTTTCTTCAAACAAATCTTCTTGAGCCAAGAACAAGGTGATGAAACACCTTTTGTAAATGTGGCACGGAAATCGAGGCGGAAGCACTTCAAGATCTAAGGATTTCGTAGCTCTGATACCATGTAATAAAATGGTGGTCTTCAACAAATGCACAAATAACTCACAAACAAGTGTCTATTGGAGACACTACAAGCATGACCCTTGAAAGG
This sequence comes from Nuphar pumila, assembly GCF_984573655.1. Classification (NCBI taxonomy): domain Eukaryota; kingdom Viridiplantae; phylum Streptophyta; class Magnoliopsida; order Nymphaeales; family Nymphaeaceae; genus Nuphar; species Nuphar pumila. The sequence goes on along the minus strand of NC_143256.1, from coordinate 119,982,807 downwards.
GTATAAAGGGAAGAACACTTGAAAAATAAATAATACTTTATTCATGAACAAAATGCTTAAGAAGCATAGTTCTTTACATTGAAGGGGTTCACCCCTATATATACAAAAAAATGGGAGAGAGAGGAGAGCTCATTTTGAGCTCTCCAAAAAGAGACGTTGGATTCCAACGTCTCTTAATATAGCTGTTGGACTACAGTCCAACAACATTTATTATTATAGCTGTTGGACTATAGTCCAACAGCATTTATTATAGCTGATGGACTACAGTCCAACAGCTACTTGCACAGTCAAGTTCCAACAGGAACTTGACTGGATCAAAATATCTAGTTTCTATTGAACTAGATGCTAAAAAAGAAAATAAAAAAATAGAAAAATAAAATAATAAAAGAAAATATAATAATATTAAATAATATATATATATATATATTGCAGTTTACATTTTAACAAACCTCACCGAGGACATGACATTGGATAGAAATGATTGGAGGAAAAGGATTCATGTGGAGGACCCAAAATGATTTTCTTTTTGGTTCATATCGCCGACCCCAATTGTTTGGGATGAAGGCGTTGTTGTTGTTGTTGACCCAATGATACTTTTTATTATAATGTTCAGAAATTGGATTTGGATTTGTGGCACAAAGGATTTGGTGATCCTCGTATATCCAAAATCCAATATTTTTCAAGTTTAGAAAAATTTTGTAATTCTGAAAATTTTGCTTGTAAAGATTGTATTTTTGGTAAAATGAAGAGATTACCATTTCATGACAAAACTTTTGTTTCCTGTAGGTCACTTGAGTTAATACATTTTGACGTTTGGGGTCCTGTGCCAGTAATATCAAAAGGTGGATACACATATTATGTGATTTTTGTTGATGATGATTTCTCTAGGTATACTTGGATTTACTTAAATATAAATATAAAGTTTTCTTACACTTTAAAGCATTTCACAAAATGGTCAAAAACAAATTTCAAAATGATATTTTCATTTTTCATACCGATTCTGGGAGAAAATTTTTATCAAAAGAATTTAAGGATTATCTCAATTTACATGGCATCACACACCAAAGATCTCGTCCTTACACACCACAACAAAATGGTTTGGCCGAACGAAAATACAAACACATTATAGAAACTACTAAGACCTTATTAATAGCAAACCAAGTTCCAAAAGAATTTTGGACTAAATCAGCCTTAACTGTCATCCATCTTATTAATAGAATGTCATCTTCATTAAAAAACATAACTCCAATAAAAAAACTTGTTAAATTATCTCCTGATTACTCCAAATTAAGAGTTTTTGGATGCAAATGTTTGTTTTTCACTAACAGAAATGATAAACTTTCTCTCTGTGCTATCCATTTGCCTTTTTAGGATATACAAATAATAAAAAGGGATATAAATGTTTTGACCCTCAAAATAAAAAATGTATGTTTCAAGAAATGTGTCATTTTTGGAAAAGAAAAGTTTTTTTTATTTTAAAAATGTTAAGAAAGTAACTGAGTATTCCTTTCTATTAGATTTAACTTCGAAGCATGATACTTGTGATTATGAATGTAACCCAAATGATGGTCAAGATATGGCAGATTCAGAACAAAACCTTGACAATGTATTTGTTGAAGAGCAAACCCAGAAGGACACCAATTATTTACAATACTGCAGGCGTAAGGATCCCAATCTTTTATGTGCACTAGAAAAATATTATGAAGCGCAAATCTGAAAGTCATCTAGAATTTCTAAACCTTTCCCTAAATTTGTATCCTACAAATATTTTTTTCAAAACTATAGGGCATTCATTGCATTAATACACTTATACATAGAACCTTCAATCTATGCTCAAGCCAAAGAACATTCTGAATGGGTAGAAGCCATGAGAGTATAATTAAAAGCCTTAGAAAAAGCTAACACTTGGGTTGTTCAAATCATTCTACATGGAAAGAAACCCATAGGATATAGGTGGTATACAAGGTTAAAACCAAGACTGGTGAATCTTTTGAAAGATATAAAGCCAGATTAGTTGTCAAGGGATACTCTCAAGAGTATGGCATAGATTAGAAAAAAACTTTTGCTCCAGTTGTCAGGATGACAATAGTTAGGACTTTAGTAGCTTTAGCCTCTATTAGAAAATGACCTATATTTCAAATTGATGTCAAAAATGATTTTCTTAATAAAAACCTAGTTGAGGAAATCTATATAAAAGCAGCACTTGGTATAAGTATTCCTAAGAGTAAAACTCTTTGTTTAAATAAAGCTCTTTATGGTCTTAAACAGGCATAAAAAGCCTGGTATGACAGATTTAGTCATGTTATGATCGATATTGGATTCAAATCTTGTTTGACTGACAATGTTTTGTTTGTTAAGATTTTTGAAGCATGTATTATTATTTTCTTTCTTTATATAGATTACATGATCATTACTGGAGGAGACAAATAGGGAGTTAAAAACATTAAAAGGATTTTTAAAAATCATTTTGAAATGACTGATCTGGGTTTATTGAGATATTTTTTAGGAATTGAAGTTGCTTATTCCCCTAGAGGGTGTCTGTTATCTCAATCTAAATTTGCTTGTGATATTGTTTCTAGGACTGGAATCACAAATGATGAGAGAGTTGATACTTCTGAGGTTGTCACCACCAAAATGCGAATTGATGATGGAGAACCTTTTGAAAATCTCACTCCTTATAGACAACTTATTGGAGCACTTTCCTACCTCTCAATCACTCGACCTGATATAACACACAGTGTACACATAGTTAGTTAATTTCAGCATGCTCTCACTTCTGTTCACTTGGGCGAAATTTTGCGTAATATTAGATACATTAAATCTTCTATTTCTCGAGGCCTTTTCTTGTTTGCTTCATCTTTATTAGATTTAATTGCTTATATTGATCTTGACTGGGGAGTTGATCCAAATAACAAATACTCAACCATTGCTTGTTGTGTTTTCTTAGGAGGTAGTCTGGCTCAAAAGACTGTTGGCTGATATGAGAGTTGAAGTGACAAAAGTATCATGCATGTGCTATGACAACACGATTGCGATATACATAGCCAACAACTGGACATTTCATGAACGCACTAAACATATTAAAAAGGATTGTCATTACGTGAAAGAGGAGTATTTACATGAGACTATTGATCTGCCTTATGTTACGATTTTTCACCAAACCTCCCGCCACTCCTAGATTTCATTTCCTCTTAGACAAACTTTCGGTCATTGTACCGTAAGTTTGAGGGAGAGTGTTAAAAGGTGTATATATATAAATATGTATATGATATATATATATATATATATATATATATATATATATAAATATGTATATGATATATATATTATGTGTACATATCAATGTATATACACGTAATATATTTTTTCTTTATTAATTTTTCATTTATTTAATTTTCTTTTTAGTATTTAGTTTCATTTGAATTAGACTTAAACTAGTCAACATATTGTTGACTAGTTTGAGAGCCGTTGGAGCTAGTCCAACGGCCACAAATAGAGCCGTTGGACTAGCTCCAACAACTCTCTTGTGCTTCTCTTATCTCTATTCCGAGAGCTCATTCATGTGTATATTGTATTAATGCTTTTTAAGCATTTTATGTGAAGTTAAATAAAGATTATTAATTTTATTCTTGTGCCTTCTTATTTGTGCCCTTTTGTAGGTTTTGATTAATTTGTCTTTTGTGGACACTTGTTGTCAACATTTGTGTTCTTGTTGAAGTCTGGTATTTCATTACAGTTACTAACTTACTACCAGCTGTTAGGAGATAATTGTGGATATGCTAGCAAATTAGTTAAATGTTTCAATTGTACCTTGTCAATTGGCTCAATTTTGTAGGAGTTCAATATATAAAGTTATGACACTAAGTTCCTCTGAATGCGGAAAGAATATTTTCAGAATGGTACGAAAGAGGGAATTGGAGTATGTTGCGAACATGTTTATTGAGTGAGAAGAACTTTTGATATCAGACCCATTTTTAAGTTATTCCTAAATGTGCTGAAGTTGCCTGGAAATTTACAATATGTAAATTCATAACTGGTAGTTCTGATGCCTAGAGCACTTTCAGTCTCGAATCAATGCACATGTTTAGTCCTTCATCAAGGTTCTTTTGGATTGCATGTATAGGAGGATAACAAGTTGAAGCACATGGTCCTTTTTGTAGGGGAAGAGCAATTTATTGCAGTGGATGGAGAAAGCTGTGATGCTCTTAGTTCCTTTTATGGTCAATTTCTATCTCCTTGGAGTTGGGTCAGCCCATATGATAGGATATTCATAAAAGAAAAACAGAAGCGTGAATGCACACATAGGAGATTATAATGAAACATAACGAGAATAAAATATAAAACAAAATAGCAAATGAGAATGACAAATGATAAAATCCATTGTGAAAGACTTGCAAAGACTTTTTTTTTTAATTCTTTTTAGTACATAGCCTTCTTTCTAGTCCTATTTTTTTTCTGACCTTGAAAGGGTCATCATCATCATCATAAGACCTTCTATGTTGTCTTGTCTAAGGTTCCTAGTTCTCAATCATTCTTGTTTGAGGCCAAAACCTCAGTCATGCCACAATCTTTCATGCCTTACCATCTCCTTGAAGTCTTTGATGATCTACTTCTTGCTATTAAATCTTTTGAACACATATCAGATCACCCTTTCATATAAATATTGTTCTGGGTCCCCATACAATATGCCTAACCATCACCAAGATACTCCTCAGTTTGCTCTTCTATTGATACAGGCTTCCCCTACCATGCTCATTATCTCCATCTTTTCTTGCTGCTTTTAGAATATGTCTTAGCATATGCATCTAATCTATATGCATTCTCTCTTTTTATAAATTCTTCATTGCATCTACGCTATATGCATTCTCTCTTTTTTATTGATTGTTCATTGCATCAAAGTGCAGGTATTACCATCATGAAATTGTGCATCGTTTATAAATGTAGCTATTTAGCATATACATGCCAGTAGCTTGGTTCTAATTCATTCATCTTGTCCTTATCAAACACAAGATTTTGTTGTGTAATTAATTAAGTTGATTGTAGATAGAAAAGGAGAATTCAATTCCTTGCAAACCAAATGAGCCACCTCTATTTTGAGTCATTCCCAGAACAAGGTGCAATTAGGATTAAGTGCCACCCACAATTGGAAAATCCAAACAAAATGCTGTGATTCAGTGGAGTTGGATTCCAGTGTTAAATTTATGTATATTATATGTATGCTAGAATGTATTTTAGGGTTTTTTTGTATTATTTTTCTTTTTCTTTTAATTTTATTTTTCATATTTTAAATGCCCTTGTGAAGGGCATTCTTGTCTTTTTAGCTAGCCTGACGGCTAACTAGCCATTTGGACTAGACCAACAGCTAGTGTTCTCTCTCTTTGGTTGTATATATATAAGGGTTTAAACCCTTTGTTTCTTTATGCTTCTCTTGAGCATTTGTGGATAAATAAAATAATTGGATAAATAAAATAATTAGTTTTTATATTGTTTCCTTTGCTCATTAGTGGCTTGTGTTTGTGAATGCTCTTGAGGTCTTATATTGCTCTTGGTGGCTTATATGTATTGCCCTTAGTGACCTTGTGATTGTGCACATCTTTGTTATTGTATTGGCCTTAATGGCTTTTGTATTGTGCACTTGTCTTTATTGTTTCATAATTTCATTACATCCAGTTCCATAAAGTTCCTTGAAACTAATCATGCACATGACTTCCTTTCATGCCACCACACTCTATTAAAAATGTGATACTGATTATCTACGTCACATAGTGATGCACTCTCATGGTATGAGTTTGCAGTATTTGCGAACTGCAAGACTTATTCCTACAAAGCTGTCAATTTATTAAATTGAACCTGCTCCTAAATGTTTCAAGGTGCACCATTGTTTTCTCAAATTCAATCTCTTTATGCTTAACATTAAAAATCATCTTTTTTCCTCTAAATTCAAATTTTGTTCTCCAAGATTTGCTATGCCCTTTTTCTCAGTCTCGTTCCTAGTCTTATTTCTTCTTGAGGTTGAATCATATATGTGTTTTTGTTAGAATGAAAGCTAACAATCAAGAATAGTATCACCCTTAGTTGTCATAGGCGCTAGGCGGAGCCTAGGTGGTAAGCCCCTAAAAAGGCCTAGACGTGCCTAGGTGGTACCCCAAATAATTTTTTTTAAAAAAACATCCAAAATATGTAAACAAACTACTAAAATTAATAAGAAACATGTATACAACATAAAATCAATCAACAATAAGCAATAGACCAATAATAACATGTCGTCGAACACTGCAAAGCAATTATATTACATAACCTGCTAAAAAAATTAAGAATAAATTAACAATTGAATAAACAAACCATACAACTAGCAATGCGAATGAACAAAATGCAAAAAATAAAATCATGCATACAAAAAAATTAACAACAACAATAGACATAATACAAGCAATAGACAAATAAGAAAAAATGAATAATTAAATAAACAAACCATGATGCAACTGATAACTTGCTCAAAAAAATTAAGAATAAATGAGCAATTGAATAACCAAACCATACAACTAACAATGTGAATAAAGTTCAATAAAGAATATATAAAAAATAAAATCATGTATACAAAAAAATTAACAAGAAGAAACCATGCAACTGATAACTTGCTCAATGCAAATAAAAGGCAAGTAGGCAACTACATAATTTAAACACAATTAAAGCCTTAACAATATTAAATTCACATCCAAGTCATACTAAAATGTCATAAGTCATAACTAAACTACTAAGAGTTCATGATAACTAAAAAGCTTGCTTCTAGAGCCTATTTGTCAAATATCAGGACAATATTTTCTCAATTTTGCATCCAACTGTTATTCGATGATCTCTTCATTTTTTTGGTAAGTGGGTCATCACCATCATCATCTTCAGAATCTGGAACAATGGTTGAAAGTTCTTCTTTGCATTGTTGCAATATTTTTCTTCTTCAAATTGCTTCTAGTTCAACAATAACATTAGCATGAAAAGTGGGACGAATGGATGAAGAATCACATGGACGTACATTTGGTGAGGGATGAAAGCCCCTTTTTGTTCCTCCCTCTTGGCCCAACCCACCTCCTCTTTATTTTTTTTATAATCAATCATCTTTTTTAGTTTTTAAAGAAAATTTCATTCCCCCCTCCTTTCTTTTCAAAAATTGCAGTCAACACCCTTAGAATACTTTTTTTTTTAAAATTTTGGTATGGACCTTAATGTAGATCCACACTTGATCCAGACCCAAATTCTCTCTATATATATATAATTATATATGTAGCCATGTCCCCATACCCTCATTTTTTGAAATTGCTGTGTCGTACCCTCCGTACCCGTGCCTATGTGACATAGTTTAATACCCACCAATTGCTGAGTTGAATATTATTTGTAAAATTGGGTTAACCTAAATGCCTTAATATGGATTGCATTTTCATTTTAACATGCTTTTTAGCTTCAGCCGATTGCATTGGTGGATTTAACACTACACCAGTGGTAGATTTATATTTTATTTGAACATAGTGGTTAAATAAACTAAATATCTTAATAAAAAGGATAGCATTTTTTTAATCTGCTTTTTAAAATTTTCCTACTTGCGTTGGTCATTCCTTTTGCTTTTGCTATTCTACTGGTAATTCAAGTAGGCTACGTTGTCTGAAAGCAATGCATAAAGGGGTACTCTTTTCTTATTTTTGTGGTCTTCTTATTGATAGCCATGCTGTGGCATAGCCCTAGGTGAATCAACTTGTATCTTGTGAAAAATTTTGTTGTCCCATTCACCTGTTTCTCTCCAATCTCTTGTTTCATACTCTTGTATAGGACTTGATTTCCATTATTCATGTTCTGCTCACATAAGATTTTACAAGGGCTCCTTTCTAGCTGCATAGTAGCTGTTTATTTTTTTGTGTTTATTACTTTTTCATTTCTAATTGTGTTGCACCTTGTAGAGATGTGTATAGATGCTTATGCTTGTTTAAATCTTTGAATGCAGGTTTCTTGATGCTACCAGACAATATCTCTGCTTATCCTTGTTAAAGAATAGTGCCTTGTCAGTGATGAGTGTTTTCCAACTCTTATGCTCTATTTTCATGAGTTCATTATCAAGGTTAAGGTCTGGATTGAAGGCTGAAATTGGCATTTTTTTTCCGATGCTTGTCCTCCGAGTTCTAGAAAATGTGCTTCAACCAAGTTTCCTGCAGAAAATGACCGTTCTAAACTTGTTGGAAAAGATGTGTGAAGATCCACAGATAGTCATTGACATCTTTGTGAACTATGACTGTGATGTTGAGTCACCAAATATTTTTGAAAGGTTTGTTCATGCTCAATATGCTGAGACTACATCTTTTCTCTGCAATTATCTTCAGAAAATTGTTATTTCTTTAGTACTGGACTAGGTAAATGATTTAAAATGCATTTAATTCCTTCAGATGTTCACAGGATCGTCAATGGCCTATTAAAAACTGCATTGGGTGTGCCTCCTGGTTCAGTGACGACCTTGTCTCCAGCTCAGGACATTTCCTTCAGGCATGAATCTGTCAGATGTTTGGTTGCTATTGTTAAATCAATGGGGATGTGGATGGATCAACAGCTACTTATTGTTGATACGCGCCCATCAAAAGATTCTGAATTAGATAGCTTGGGTGTTGAAAATCATGCTGCACTAAATGGTGAAGAAGGATCTGCAATAGACTATGAGCTACATTCTGAAGCATATGCTGAATTATCTGAAGCTGCAACACTTGAGCAGCGACGTGCATATAAGATAGAACTGCAGGTAAGATTATCCAATTATTGTGATTGTCAGTAAACTTCTATGGAGTTTGTCGTTTTCATATGGTAAAAAGTAAAAAGACCATTGTGCAGGGATTATGATTGATCCTTGTGTCTGATCTTGTCAAATGCAGAAGGGCATTTCACTATTTAATCGAAAACCAAGCAAGGGTATTGAATTCCTAATAAATAAAAAAAAAATTGGCGGGTCTCCAGAAGCAGTGGTTTCTTTTCTGAAGAATACCGCTGGCTTGAATGGGACAATGATAGGAGACTATCTGGGGGAGAGGGAAGAGTTTGCTTTGAAAGTTATGCATGCGTATGTGGACTCCATGAATTTTGAGGGAATGGATTTTGGTGAAGCAATTAGATATTTTCTTCAAGGCTTCCGTTTGCCAGGAGAAGCTCAGAAGATTGATCGTATAATGGAAAAATTTGCAGAGCACTATTGCAAATGCTACCCAAATTCCTTTAGCAGTGCTGATACTGCTTATGTTCTTGCCTACTCTGTGATAATGCTCAACACCGATGCACACAATAACATGGTTAAAGATAAGGTTGCTTTGATAACTTTGTTCCCTTCTTTTATTTTAAATCTTCCATTAGTGTCTTAGTGAGAAACTGATGCATACTTCTTGTAAATAATCTCTGATAAGATATTTTGTGCTCTTTGTAGATGTCAAAGTCGGATTTTCTTTGCAATAATAGAGGAATTGATAATGGCAAGGACTTACCAGATGATTATCTGGGATCCTTGTATGATCAAATTGTGAAAAATGAAATAAAGATGAATGCTGAATCCTCAGCTCCACAAAAACAAGCAAACAGCATCAATAAGCTACTTGGCCTAGATAGTATACTTAATTTAGTCACTTGGAAGCAGCCAGAAGAAAAAGCATTAGGTGCAAGTGATGTCCTTTTGAGGCACATCCAGGAGAAATTCAAAGCTAAGACAAACAAATCAGAGTAAGCTAATGTGCTTCATCCTTGCAATCCATTCGTCAGCACATCTCTTCTTATGAACAGTTTATTTTCTTTGATATCACAGGTCTATTTTTTACATGATCACTGATGTGGCAATTCTACGATTCATGGTGGAGGTCTGCTGGGCACCAATGCTTGCTGCGTTTAGCGTAAACCTTGACCAGAGTGATGAAAAGGTTATCACATTTCAGTGCTTGCAAGGCTTCCGTCAAGCAGTACATGTCACTTCAGTTATGTATATGCAGACTCAAAGAGATGCTTTTGTGACATCTGTTGCGAAGTTTACTTTTCTTCATTGTGCCGCTGACATGAAGCAGAAAAATGTTGAAGCTGTCAAGGTAACTATGTGTAAAGTTTAACTAATGTTGATGGTGTTACGCTCCAAAATTTCAAACTTGCGACCCTTTTAGAAAACAGGCAAGAGACTAGAAGAAAATCTCTTTCCTTTCAGAGTTTGTTTATGTAATCAACGGAAGATAATTCTTTTGTTGAATTTAGAAAGGCAAGCTGACAACTTTGAGCACGTTAGCTAAAAGAATCAAAACTCACTACACATGATACTTGGAAAAGTCACTTTCATTTAAGAAGTTCCCAAATAGTACAAAATTCGGATATCCCAAGGAAAATCCGTTACAAAACCCCAAAACATCCAGGACGCGAGCTAAGAGCAGAAAAAAGAAGCCTTGAAGCCATCTTGCAATCGCGTCATCGCCCGTGGTGTACCTAATCATCACCTGTACCAATAGAATGAGTTAGTTTCACAAAAAACTAGTAGGTGCACAAGAGAGACTATAGGAAACTGGATTAAGAGCATTTAATTCAGCATGCTAAGCTGTTTAAAGCAGATATGCAGTTAAACAGGTAAGCAGTTCAAAGCAAGTAAGCAGTGCAACTGTCAAACGCAGCATGACGATTCATTTGATCGTAAGCTGTGAACTATCACGCAACAAGCAAGTCTCATGACCCATCAACTAGTGTGAACAGACTTTATGTTTCGATATTACTGGCCTGCGTGTACACGCAGACAAATCGTATAAACAACTGAGACTAGTTCGGGCGTCTTTTATTCTATTATTTTCAATAACCCGAATAGCTAGTTGAGTCCACTCCTAAGGGGACAACTTTACCCAAGAGAGGATTCCCCAAAGGCAGGTACTTGGCAACAGATTCATCCAACTTCTGCAAAAGTCCATGGGATCTACCATCTAGGATAATGTCTGGTAGTCCATTCTCCTAACTCCAATGATTAGGGAGGCCGGATCTTTGCCCGTGGGGTGGTTGTTAACAAACTGTCCATTGGAGTTTTGTACTGATCCATCTTCTCCCTTAACAGACTACAAGAAGCGAATGAGTGCGTCAAGGGTAAATTAACTGACGACTCATTCTATATGCTTTGGTCTTTTGACCAAATGAGCGATCCCATTTTTGTGTGTTTACAACATTGTGCATTTAGCACTGTTCGAAGTCACACGACCGTCTCATCCGATCATCGCAGTACTAGCATGTAGTGCCCGACTACAAGTACTCTAGGATGAAAGGAGTATAGTTCCTCAATAGGAGCTTCAACAAAAGTGTTTTATAAAGATGTAATGTTTCTCAAACTTTACTTTTGACATTCTTTATCTTTTGAAACAACCAACAACTTGTACCAACATTTAGCATGCGATTTTCAAAAATCTCATTCGCTATCGTGGTATCTACATGCTTCGCATGACTCGATACCGGCCTCGATAGACGGGATACGGGTTTCTCAACAGAACCCCCACTAAGAAGTTCGCTCAAGCCCCAATTCGGGGTTACCTGAGATATGTCGAATAGACAAATAAAACCAGCCAATCACATCTTCCAAAATACTTCGATTTGGGCAGTCTTGATGCTTTTGCGCAGCTCCTTAAATTCTCAAGTCTACTTTGCAAGACTGCTAACTCGAAAAGCTTGGATCCCTGCTAGGGATCCCTCTCCTTAGACGATGATGTATCATTACGCTCCAGACTCACTCTTGTCGCAAGAGGAAGAGTGGTAAATGCTTCTTGCATCCTCCACAAGGATGCCTTTAATAGAACATGTAATGAGCGAAAACTTGAGCGTCATCTGCAATGGCAAGGCAATAACGAAACATTTGCAAAAGCAGGAGCCTGGGCGCAAAGCGCGACGACGAAGTAAAGCCATGAAAGAAAGTAAAGGACAAGTATTGCGAAACCGCGTCCTTGAGTTAAATGCGTACTCGTATAAATATATATATGCATATATATTTATTTAATTGTCCTTTTTAGTTAATTGAACTCAATTCAATTGTCCAAGTCCTTCGTGCAATCTTCTCCTACCTTGGGGAGTTGCGAGCTTGTTGGCGTCTGCGGGTGTAAGCGATTAACGGGTCGGGTCGCGAGACGCGAGCGAGATCCGTCGTACGAGCTGCAAAAGCAAGACGTCAATATACTATCTCAATCAGAAAGGTAGAGACGACAAGGACGTTGTCGTTGCCCTATCGTGAAAGAAGCAGAGAGCGTGCCCCTGCGAACCTATTGAACGCGAAAGAAGCAGGGGCAGGTACTGCGAGCCCCTGCTGACTTGCTGTCAACAACCACAGGGAGGTAGGGGGCTGCACCTCTGCCTGATGAAGGCAACGAGGGAGGTCGGGGCTTCACTTTGCCTGTCGGAAGAGCTAAGAGGCAGGAGTGAGGCCCTTGCCCGCTAGACATAAATGGGGAGGCAGGAGGCTTCACCCCTGCTTGTCGAATATGGCCCCTGCTTGTCGAACACGCAAATAGGCAGGGGGCAAATCCCCTGCCTGACGCCAGCGAAGAGGGAGCAGGGAGGGGGCTCGACCCCTCCCCTGAACAACGGCGGTGCAGGGAGGGGGGCTCGACCCCTCCCCTGCCGAAAAAAAGGGAGCAGGGAGGGGCTCGACCCCCTCCCCTGCTGTAAAAGGGAGCAGGGAGGGGCTTGACTGTTAAAATACATTTATATATTCAATCATACCCGATAGGGGTATTTTAGTTATTTCACATGTACCCAATAGGGGTACTTGTTTTTCTCCTCTTTTTATTTTTTGCATCTATTTTTTTATTTTCTTCCTTTTTACCCACTTAAGGGGGCCCCACCATTGAGTCGTTGGGGCCCCCAACGGTCACATTTGTGACCGTTGGGGGCTCTCAGCGACTCCATGGGAGCCCCCTTTGTGGCTCTTCTTTTGAGGCCATTTGGCCTCTCCCTTCTCTCATTTTATTTGTATAAATAGGGGTGAACCCCTTTATATATTTTCATTCTTGAGAGCTCCCTCTTTCTCAATAAAGAGGCATTTATATTTTATGTTGTGTTGTCCCTTTGTGAACTTGGCTATTATCTCTTTTGTTTGTCCGTTGGTGGACATTGTAAGTGCTTATAGCACTATTTGTACTTCCGCATATCTCATTACATGGTATCAGAGCCTTGTGTGCAGTGTTATTAAAAACGTGCCTCAAGGCGCAAAAAGCGCGCCTCGCCTCAAGGCAAGGGGCTTTATGCCTTGAGGCGCACATATAAAGCGCAAAAGGTTCAAGGTGTGCGCCTCATACGCCTTGAGGCGCACGCCTCGAGGCGAAATGTGCCTCAATGAGAGGCGTATGCGCCTCGTTTTGTTGATCAAATGGGGGTCAAAGCCCCCATTTGACCAAAACTTAATGTTATTAAATCAGCCCCTCGACCCTAAATAGGGTCGGGAGCCCTAATTTTTCATTTCGTCTCTCTCTCACCTCTCGCAGTCTCTCTTTCACGTCTCGGTCTCTCTCTCGTCTCTCACAGTTCCTCTCTCGTCTCTCGCTCATCTCTCTCTCGTAGTCCCTCACTCATCTCTCTCTCACAGTCCCTCACTCGTCTCCCACTTCTCGTCTCGGTCTCTCCCACCTCTCTTCGTCTCAGACTCTTTTGAGTATGTGCTTTTCGAGAGAGATCCTGACAACATGAGAACTGTTGTATCTACCTCAAACCACGCTAGCCCTTGGATTGATCCTGGAGTGTTAAAGCTCACCCACAGGATTGGGAGAGGTCCTCTTGGTGATGTCTGGATAGCAACACTTCATCAGTCTACAGAAGATTATGATAAGTATCATGAAGTGGCTGTGAAAATGTTGAATTCCATTAAAGAAGATCAAATGCAGGCTTTCATGCTTAGATTTGAAGACGTGTTCTCGAAATGCCAAGCACTAAAAGATGTTTGTTTTCTCTATGGTATCTCTGTCAAAAGTGGAAAGGTGAGTTTTGCTTGATGGAGTGCTAGTTCAGATAATTCCACAAATTGCAACGTTATCACTTTTTTCTACCACAAGTTTGACAAATTGGTGTTTGATATAAATACCTGTATGAGCAGATTTGCATTATTATGAAGTTTTATGATGGTTCACTAGCAGACAAAATGGCTCAATTTGAAGGGGACAAGCTTTCCGTGGCAGATGTCTTGAGGTGATAAGTTTTCTGAGTGCATGCAACTTATTTCTCGCAAGTAAAGAAGCATACTTGATGCTAATAGAACTTAAATTAGGAATAAAAACTATGACTATGCTTTTACTTTTTCACTTTCTATTTTGATGTGATTGCAGTGAAAAATTTATCGTTTACATGTGACTGTTTATATTGGCTAGAATTTAAACAAAAAAATTTGGGTGCATAAAGATCGAAATTCTTGATCAATGGAGGAACAATATCAGCATTTTTGTTTAATAAGATACCAAAGTGGATGATTGACTCACTCCATACTAGGAATAATCACAGGAAATTCTTTGATAACACCGATTCCTATTTTTATTTATTTGTATTTTTAAATATTTTTTATAATTTTTTAAAAGTTTTCAAAAAAAAATTGAGGCTTACGCTTTACGCCTCGAGTTTTATGCCTCGCCTCACCTCGGTTTTTGGTCGAGCGCCTCGCTACGCTTCAACGCTTTTCACAACACTACTTGTGTCTGCTCTTGGTTTTTTATATAACTAGTTGACTAGTTATATTTTTTATTTTGTATCTCTCTTTCTTGGTTTATCTTCTTGAGAGAGGTTTAAATGGAAGGAGAACAAAAGATTGATCTCTCTTTCAAACTTAATGGTTCCAACTACATGATGTGGGCCGTCACCATGAAGAACAACCTCAAGGGTAAAAAGCTTTGGGGATACGTTATGGGCACCATTCCGGAACTGCAACTCCAACTCACCAAGATGGATGGTGATCAAGAAAAAGCTTTTGAAGGAAATGCCCGCATGAAGGCCATTGAAGATCACCAATCTAAAGTGGAAGATTGGGAAAGCAAGCATGCAAAGATTCTTGCTTGGTTTATGAACAATGTGAAGCTTAAAATTTGCGCCAACATCGCTAAATTTCGGATGGCTAATGAAGCATGGTTCTTGATGAAAGGTATGTATACTCAAAAAGACCTTGCTCGTCAATTCTTTCTCCAAGAAAAAATCCGGACTGTTAAGCAAGGAGAAATGAGTGTAAGAGATTACTTTAGCACTCTTGGACCCTTATAGGATGAGCTATCTTTACTAGAACCAAAGTGGGTTTCTAGTGTAGATGTGGAATTAAGAAGAGAACAAATAGAAAAAGAACACTTTTTCCAATT
This sequence comes from Nuphar pumila, assembly GCF_984573655.1. Lineage (NCBI taxonomy): Eukaryota > Viridiplantae > Streptophyta > Magnoliopsida > Nymphaeales > Nymphaeaceae > Nuphar > Nuphar pumila. The sequence goes on along the minus strand of NC_143256.1, from coordinate 119,967,469 downwards.
TCTACATGGGCTTAGGCCCGAATATGAACAAGTTAGATCTTCCCTTCTTCATAGATCTAAGCTTTTTCCTTTGAAAGATGTCATAGTCGAAATATGCCAAGAAGAAACTCGTCTTGGCATGATTAAGGGAGGAGATGAAGTTTTGGCCGTGTCTAAACCCGACAATCATGTGAAAACCTATAAGCCTCTACACTTTGGGAGGCAAAATAACTATAATGGCAACTATAAAAAAGTCATTTGCTATCATTGCCAAGAACTGGGTCATATAAGACCTAATTGCCCTAAGCTAAATGAAGCACCAAAGAATAAGGTTGCCTCCGTTGAAGAAATTACTCAAAATATGGAGAAAACTATCAAAGGGAAGGAATCCTTCTCTCTTGCTCAACTATCAAAAGCACTTCAAATTCTACTCAAATCGCCATCAACCTCGGGTGCCGCCATAGCTTCTTCTTCTCTTCAAGGTATGTCTTCTTGGATTCTTGATTCTGAAGCTTCATTTCATATGACCTCTCTTGAAAATGGGCTTTCTGATTTGTGTAATAACTCTTATGTTTCAACCGCCGATGGTACATCTTTACAAGTAAAAAGTTTTGGAACTTTAAATTTTTTCAAAGATTTCTTTGTGCCAAACGTAAGAGTTGTACCTCAACTTAATTTAAATCTCCTCTCTGTTGCTCAAATATGTGATCATGGATGTGAAATCTCCTTCTCAACTAAGGATTGCTCTATACAGGATCTCCGGTTCAGGAAGCAGATTAGGCAAGGCCATAGGAGGGGAGATCTCTATTATATGAGCAACTTGAAACTTCCCACTAACTATTTTTATAATCATGTTCAAGATAAAAATATTGAAACTTGTCATCAAAGACTTGGACATCCAAGTTTCTCAAAAATGTACTCCTTTCCTTTTGGAAAGAAATTTTTTAATGAGAAACATTTTGTTTGCAAGAATTGTATTTTTGGAAAAATGAAATCCACTTGTTTTCCAAATCGAACTTTTGTGTCCAAAAGACCTTTTGAGTTAGTCCGTTCGGACGTTTGGGGCCCTTTTTCGGTTATATCGAAAGGAGGATACTCCTATTATGTTACTTTCATTGATGACTACACTAGATATGTATGGATCTATTTTCTCAAATTAAAATCCGAAGTCTTTGATTTTTTCAAGAAATTTCATATGATAGTCAAAAATCAATTTTCAAGTAATATCTCTACTCTTAGATTTGATTCGGGTGGACGGTATCTATTAAATGAATTTCAAAATTATTTGAAAACAAATGGAATTTGTCATCAAAGATCATGTCCTAGGACTCCTCAACAAAATGGTCTAGCTGAAAGAAAGCATATACACATTTTAGAAACCAGTAGGACACTTCTTATTTCCAAAGAAATTCCAAAAAGTTTTTGGGCCGAAGCCGCTTTAACTTCAACTTACTTGATAAATAGAATGATATCTTTATCCTTACAAAATACATCTCCATATGAAAAACTATTTGAAAGAACACCCGATTTTAATAGATTAAGAATTTTTGGGTGTAAATGTTTTGTCCTTAGACATAAAAGAGACAAATTATCTCTTAAAGCTATTGAATGTGTTTTCTTAGGATATGGAAAAAATCAAAAAGGTTTTAGATGTTTTGACCTTAAAAATAACAAACTCTATGTATCCAAAGATGTAACCTTTTTAGAAAATGAAAATGGTTTTGAAAAAATTAAAGATATTGACGAAAGCGAATATGCTTTCTTATTTGATCTTCTCTCTCAAGAAGATGGGACTCCTCAAGAAGAGAAAATCTCTAATGATTTGTTGAATGATCTAGAGGATATTCCTCTTAACAATGTTGAAAATGAAAATGATAGAACCATCCAAACCTATGTTAGGCGCGTGGTCAACAAGCTCCAATGAGTGCCTTAGAAAAATACTCTCAAGGTTCCAATATAGAATAAACCTCTTTAAGGAGATCCGACTGAATCTCCAATCCTCCTAATAGGTTTGTTACCTATGAGTCTCTAACCCCAAGGTATAGAGCGTGTCTAATTGCGTTACACTCTTTTCATGAACCTTCACATTATCATGAAGCCAAAAACATTCCCCAATGAGTTGAAGCCATGAACTTAGAACTTTAGTGCCCTTAAAAAGGTAAAAACTTGAGAAATATCTTTATTACCCACTGGAAAGAGATCTATTGGATGTAGATGGGTCTTCAAAATTAAAACTAAAAGTGATGGATCATTAGAACGCTATAAAGCCCGGTTGGTAGCAAAAGGATACGCTCAAGAATACAGTATAGACTATGAAGAAACCTTCGCGCCCATAGCTAGAATGACTAGTGTTAGGACTCTTATTGCGGTTGCGTCAGTTAAAAAATGACTTATTTATCAATTAGATGTTAATGCATTCTTAAATGGTGAATTAAATGAAGAAGTTTACATGGATCCTCCACCACAAGTATGTATTGGTGAAAATAAGATTCTCAAACTTAAAAAGGCATTATATGGTTTAAAGCAAGCTCCAAAGGCTTGGCATGATAGATTTAGCAATATAATGATAAGTTTGAATTTTCGTTCATGCTATACTGACACTGCTTTGTTTGTGAAAAGTGCAGGGTCTTCAGTAGTTATTCTACTACTTTATGTTAATGATATGATCATCACTGGAAGTGATGAGCAAGGAATCAATGATATTAAGAAAGTTTTAAAAGAAAACTTTGACATGTCTGACCTTGGTTTCTTAAGATATTTTTTAGGAATTGAAGTAACGTACTCTCCTCGAGGGTACATTCTCTCTCAGATGAAACTTGTTGCTGACATTTGTTCTAAGTCTGATATCTCCGATGATAAAAAGACAGAAACCCCTGCAGTTATCAATGCAAAGTTAAGGTTGGAAAATGGAACACTCCTCGAGGATCCTACTTCCTACCACCAACTTGTTGGGTCTCTGACCTACTTATCCATCACTCGGCCAGACATAGCTCATGTCGTCCACTCAGTCAGTCAGTTTCAACATGCACCTACAACTGTGCACATGAGTGCAGTCTTAAGAATAGTCAGATACATGAAAAACACCATAACTAAGGGAGTTTTTATTTCCTCTTCTTCATCACTTGATTTAATTGCTTATACTGATGCTGATTGAGGAGAAAATCCCAATGATAGAGTCTCAACTACTGGTTTTTGTGTTTTCTTAGGTGACTCTATGATTTCTTGGAGATGCAAGAAGCAGCACAAAGTATCATTGTCCTCAACATAAGCAGAATATTGTGCTATGGTCACTACAACCATGGAGCTTGTGTGGCTAAGAAGTCTCCTCAGTGATATGGGCATAGTCATTTCTACTCCTTCGAAGATGTGTTGTGACAACAAAAGTGCAATCTATATCGCAAACAATCACACCTTCCATGAGCGTACTAAACACATCGAGATGGACTGCCACTACGTTCGTGATGAATACCTAAGAGGAACCATAGCACTGCCTTACGTTACTTCCGAGTACCAGTTGGCAGACTTCTTCACTAAAGCCCTTGCAGCTCCTCGCTTTATGTTTCTTCTCAGCAAGCTTTCGGTTATATCCCCGTAAAGTTTGAGGAAAGGTGTTAAAATACATGTAATCTATATATATATATATATATATATATATATATATATATATATATTCAATCATACCCGATAGGGGTATTTTAGTCATTTCACATCTACCCAATAGGCGTACTTGTTTTTCTCCTCTTTTTATTTTTTGCATTTATTTTTTTATTTTCTTTTTTATTTTCTTCCTTTTTACCCACTTAAGGGGGCCACACCATTGAGTCGTTGGGGGTTCCCAACGACTCCATGGGAGCCTCCTTTGTGTCTCTTCTTTTAAGGCCATTTGGCCTCCCCCTTCTCTCATTTTATTTGTATAAATAAGGGTGAACCCCTTTGTATATTTTCATTCTTGAGAGCTCCCTCTCTTTCAATAAAGAGGCATTTATATTTTGTGTTGTGTTGTCCCTTTGTGGACTTGGCTATTATCTCTTTTGTTTGTCCATTGGTGGACATTGTAAGTGCTTATAGCACTATTTGTACTTCCGCATATCTCATTACATTGACCCCTCCCCTGCCGTAACAGGAACCAGGGAGGGGCTCGACCCCCTCCTCTGCCAAAAGGAGACGTAGGGAGGGGGACCGACCCCTCCCCTGCAAACAGAGGCATCGGGAGGGGGTTGGGCCCCTCCCTCGCAAAAGTGTTCGCCACTTGAAGAGAAGTGTTTTATCACTTCATTGGGGAAGATTTCACATCTTGTTGTATTGTTTTTTCTTCTTTCTTTTTCATTTTCCTTCTTGTTTATCTTCCATCCCTATTCTTTCTCTCCTTGTAATCGATGGATGACAATGATAAAGTCACCATCATGCCTATGAAACTAAGCGATACGAACTATGTAACATGGGCTTCAATCATGAAGCACCATATATGGGGAAAAGGCTTATGGGGGATTGTGGATGGTTCCGATTCGGAACCTAAGCTATCTCTTACTAAAAAGGAGGGAGATAAAGAGGTCCCTCTATCGAAAGAAGAGAAAATCAAGGCTATTGCCTCATACGAGAAGAAATGGAAAGAATGGAGAATATCTCATGTGAAGATAATGTCATGGCTTATCAATAGCATTGACATTAAAAAATGCTCAAGTCTTGCCAAATTTGATCATGCTGATAAGGCATGGGAATACCTTAAGAATATGTATTCCCTTAAAGATATTGCACACGTGTGCAACCTCCAAGAAAAAGTTTGAATGATGACACAAGGAGACAAAACTATTCGTGAATATTACAATGGGTTGTCCGAACTTTGGGAAGAACTTTCCCTTTTAGAACCAAAGTGGCATTGTGCTGAAGACATCGAGCTTCGTCAGAAACAACTCGATGTTGAACATTTTTACCAGTTTATCACTGGATTAAGGCCGGAATTTGAAACTACTAAATCGACCCTACTTCACTGGGGAAAAATTCCTTCTATTGTTGAAACTATTGAAGAGTTAACAATGAAAGAAAATCGTCTCCGGAAAGGTTCTTTAAAAATTGAAGATGATTCTGTTTTAGCCGTGTCTAGACCAGGGAATCATGTTCGATCATATAGGCCTCCTCACTTTAACCGACAAAATGGTGACTATGATAAAAGAAAGTTATTTGTCATCACTGTCATGAACCGGGACACTACAGACCACAATGTTTCAAACTTAAGGAGCTGAGAGAAAAAAGAGTTGCAATTGCTGGATCAGAGCCTAAAGATCAGGATGCACCAGTTTCCCTGGCCCAACTAATGGAGATTCTTTAGCCTCTCATCAAAGGTGTCTTTTCCTCATCTGAAGCTTCAATCGGCGCAGCAACCTCATCTTTTTCTTATCCAGGTAAAATTTTTTGGCTCCTTGACTCTGGTGCATTTTTTCATATGACCCCAAATAATCAAAGTCTATCCAAATGTGTAAAAAATAAAACAAGTATGTCAAAGGTATTTACTGTTGATGGGACTTTTCTTGAAATAGAAGGAATAGAAAATTTTGAAATAATTTATAAAACAAAGAAATTTTCTATTCCAGAAATTAGACATGTTCTCAAATTGAATTTAAATCTTGTATCTGTATCTCAAATTTTTTATTATGGGTGTAATATTTCCTTGTCTTCTCATGGTTGTTGGGTACAAGATCGCCAGTCAGGCAAACTGATTGGGGAAGGCCATAGAGAAGAACTCTATTACATGGATTTTTTGGAAATACCGAAGAAAGCTTTTTGTTATAATATTCAAAAAATAGAGTTGGAACTGTGTCATAAGAGACTTGGTCACCCACATATAGCCAAAATCCAACATTTTTCAAATCTAGGAAAATTTTGTAACTCTGAATCATTTGATTGTAAAGATTGTATTCTCGGTAAAATGAAAAGATTACCATTTCAGAACAGAACCTTTTTCTCTTCAAGACCACTTGAATTAATACACTCGGATGTTTGGGGTCCTGCACCAGTAATTTCTAAAGGAGGATTTGTTTACTATGTTAGTTTTGTTGATGATTTCTCCCGACATACGTGGATTTACTTTCTCAAACACAAGTCTGAAGTATTTTCATACTTTCAAACTTTTCATAATATGGTTAAAAACAAGTTTCAAAATGATATTACTATTTTTCGCACATATTCAGGGGGAGAGTTTTTATCCACATATTTTCAAAATTATCTTAAATTGCATGGCATCACACATCAAAGATCTTATCCTTATACACCTTAACAAAATGGACTGGCAGAACGAAAACATTGCCATATTATAGAAACCACTAGGACGTTATTAATAGCAAATCAAGTCCCGAAAGACTTTTGGGCAAAAGTTGCATTAACTGCCACCTATCTCGTTAATAGGATGCCATCTTCTTCGTTACAAAATATCACTCCCATTGAAAAACTTATGAACATTTCTCCAGACTACTCTACACTAAGAATATTTGGGTGCAAATGTTTCATATTTACTGACAAAAATGATAAACTTTTTCCTCGTGCGATTCCCTGTGCTTTTTTAGGATATGCTAAAAAACAGAAAGGTTATAGATGTTTTGACTTCAAAAATAATAGACTATATGTGTCTAGAAATGTTTCCTTTCTTGAAAAGGAGAGCTTCTTTGATTTTAGAAAATTAAAAGATGTCACTAAGTACTCCTTTTTGCTAGATCTAACATCAACATCTAATGAATATGACCTTGACTGTACCTTTGATGATGATCAAAGAATTATTGATCTTAATGTTGAAAATAAAGAAGTTCGTAGAGATACTAGTATTCAATATTTCAGGCGACAAGAGTCTAATCCTCCATGTGCACTTGAAAAATATTCTAACATTCCAACTAGACAATCATCCCGAGTCTCGAGGCCTCCAGGAAAGTTTGTATCATACGAGTCTTTCTCACCCACATATAGGGCAGTTATTGCATTAATTCACTCATATGAAGAACCATCCATATATTTTCAAGCAAAAAATGATATCAAATGGATAGAAGCCATGAAAGCTGAATTAGATGCACTTGAAAAGGCTTCTACATGGAATATTCAAGATCTTCCTCTAGGGAATAAAACTATAGGATGTCGATGGGTTTATAAAATTAAAACCAAGAGTGATAGTACTCTTGAAAGATATAAAGTCCGTTTAGTAGCCAAAGGTTATGCCCAAGAATATGGGATTGATTACGAAGAAACCTTTGCTCCGGTGGTTCGTATGACAACTGTCTGAACCTTAATTGCCTTAGCTTCTATCAAAAAATGGTTTGTTTTTCAAATGAATGTCAAAAATATTTTTTTAAATGGAAAGCTAATTGAAGAAGTATACATGGAACCCCCTCTTGGTCTAAGTATTCCTAAGGGTAAAGTCCTTCGCTTAGAAAAAACTCTTTATGGACTTAAACAAGCACCAAAAGATTGGTATGATAGGTTTAGTCGTGTTATGATTGATATTGGTTTTCAATTCTGTTTAACTGACATTACTTTGTTTATTAAGAATTCTGATGCAGGGATCGTTGTGCTTCTTCTCTATGTGGATGATATGATCATCACCGGAAGCGATAAACAGGGAGTTGAAACAATCAAAACACTTCTTAAATCTCATTTTGAAATGACTGATTTGGGCTTGTTGAGATATTTTTTAGGCATTGAAGTTGCTTATTCTCCTAGAGGATATTTATTATCTTAGACTAAATTTGCTTTTGATATTGTTTTCAGGTCTGGTATTACTGATAATAAGAAAGTTGACACTCCAGAAGTTGTTAATATTAAAATGAAGATTGACGATAGAGAACTTCTTGCAGACCCTACTTCTTATAGACAGCTTGTCGGAGCACTTTCCTATCTATCCATTACCAGACCAGATATAGCACATGTTGTTCACACAGCAAGTCAATTTCAACATGCTCCTACTTTTGTTCATACGGAAGCAGTCATGCGTATTATCAAATAGATCAATTCCTCTCTTTCACGAGGACTTTTCTTATCTTTCTCATTTTCTCTTGATTTAATTACATATACTGATGTTGATTGGGGAGGTGATCCCAATAACAGACACTCAACCACTGGCTTTTGTGTCCTTTTAGGGGAATCATTGATCTCGTGGAGGCGTAAAAAGCAGCATAAGGTATCTCTTTCATCCACCGAAGCTGAATACCGAGCCATGGCAACCACGACCATAGAAGTAGTTTGGCTCCGACGACTGCTTATTGACATGGGAGCTGAAGCAACAAAGGCTTCACAAATGTGTTGCGACAACAAAAGTGTGATCTACATTGTCAGTAACAGAACATTCCACGAACGCACCGAACACATCGAAATGGATTGTCACTACGTTAAAGAGGAATATCTACACGGGATAATTGATCTGCCATATGTCACTTTAGAATATCAGTTAACAGACTTCTTTACAAAGCCTCTCGTTGCTCCCTGATTTCACTTTCTCTTAGACAAACTTTCACTCATTATACAGTAAGTTTGAGGGGGAGTGTTAAAATGTAAAATTGTACGTATATATATATAATAATATTATTATATTATTATATATATATAAATATATTTTTCATTTCTTTCTTTTCTATAATTTGGACAATGATGAAGAAAGGTGTTTCTCTCAAGTACATTAAAATAATTAAAGATATGTATGAAGGAGTAGTAACCAATGTCCGCACTTGTGGAGGGGTGACAATCAATTTTCCTATAACGGTTGGGTTACATCAAGGATCTGCTTTATGCCCTTTCCTATTTGCAATAGTGATGGATGAGCTTACGAGATCAATTCAAGAAAACGTGTCGTGGTGTATGTTGTTTGATGATGATATTGTTTTGATTGATGAGTCTAGAACTGGGGTTAATGCTAAGTTAGAATTATGGAGACAGACATTGGAAGCAAGAGGTTTTAAGTTGAGTAAGATTAAGATAAAATACATGGAATGTCGGTTTAGTAAGCAACGAAGTAGTGATGGGAGTGTAGTGAAGCTTGGTGAGCAAGAAATACCGGTGGATGATTGTTTCAAATATTTGGGATTTATCATTCAAAAGTATGGAGAAATTGATGGAGATGTAAATCATAGGATAAAGGTTGGGTGGATGAAATGGAAAAGTGCAACTGGAGTGTTGTGCGATCGTAGAATGCCATTGCGGTTGAAGGGAAAGTTTTATAGGACGACTATTAGGCCTGCTTTACTATATGGTACGGAATGTTGGGCTGCCAAGAGACATCATATTCAAAAAATGAGTGTTGCTGAGATGGATGTGTGGAAATACAATAAAAGATAAGATTCAGAACGAGGAGATACGTAAGAAGGTAGGCGTTGCACCCATTGAAAATAAGATGAGAGAGAATCGTTTACGGTGGTTTGGACATATTCGGCGAAGGCCTAATGATGCTCCAGTTAGAAGGATGGAGAAATGGGAAAATATATTAATTAATAGAGGTCGGGGTAGGCCTAGGAAGACATGGATGGAGGTGATAGGAATGGATATGAATGCTTTGAACCTCACCAAGGACATGACATTGGATAGAAATGATTGGAGGAGAAGGATTCATGTGGAAGACCCATAATGATTTTCTTTTTTGGTTCATATCGCCGACCCCAATTATTTTGGAATGAAGGCGTAGTAGTAGTTGTTGTTGTTGTTGTTGTTGTTTCTTTTCTATAATTTTTTTCTTTTATTTTTATTTTTTGTCTCTATGTCATCTAGTTCAATTTGAACAAGAATGACTGTTGCTAGTCAAGTCCTGTCCAGACTTGACTAGCAATAGAGCTGTTGGACTGACACAGTCCAACAGCTCTATTGAGTCCTCTTTCAGCTGTGTATATAAAGGGGTGCAGCCCCTCTTGTATTTCATTCCAATGCTTCTTAAGCAATTGGTTTTTTATATCAATAAAGAATACATTTTTATTTTTATTTTGTTTCCAGTTATACCCTTTTTAAGGGTTATGCTTTAGTGTCATTCTTAACACTTGCCCTTGTGAATCTAAGCTCATGTTTCAAAGATCCCCATTTCATTTCAGTGGTGTCTTGGATGATGATGAGGATTGGAGGCAACTGGAGGCTAAGTGGATGATGACAATGATTATGTTGGCCCAAAGATGAATGTGAATGAAGGAAGAAAATAAGACAACTCAGAAGAAGAAGATCCATCATTTGAGTATCGTTTTCGTTATGATTGATAGATTAGGATGGTTCTTCTTTTGTTTTGTTATGTAATATATAACTTTGATATCAAACATTCATGCTTGTGACTTGTGACTTTTGTTAAATGTTTGTTAGGAGTGTTATCAGTATCATATCCAATGTTTTACTAGTGCATGTTTATGTTAAGTTACTCCTAATGCATATATTCTTTTCTATTACATTCTATAATTTTTCTGATTTTTTTGAAATTTTTGGAGATTTTTCTCTATTTTTGTAAATTTCATATTTTTTGTGGTTTTTAATTCAAGTTTTTTCTTGTATCGTATGATATGATACAGTACGATATACCCATATCTGAGGCTCATGCGATACGGGTTCCAATACACTATTTACAACATTGCTCACAATTGTTGGACACGTGACACTGTGTCCATTTTTTCTTGGACACTTCTATGTTAAAAAATGAAGTGTCTAGGAATGCTGGTGTTGGTGTCCAAGTGTCGGACACTGACACGTTGGCCCTCTAGAAGTGTCAAGGTAACATAGCCTATGACTCATCAAGGTCAACAGAATCTTGATATAATCCTGGTCAACGTATTCAGTTGAGCAGGTTAGATTCCAATTTGAGATTCCTATGGCGATTCACTATATTGGCATGCTGTAATGGGCTAAGCTATGCCCTACATAACACGGGTACTAAGGTGGTGATGAATAGCTGGTCTGAGGGGATAATCCACCAATTTGGGACTGAGGCATCAGGAATCATATACAAACTTGTCCAAGATTTGCCACGTCGTCTATTACACTTTTAAATCCCTTTACAAGGTGTCATATAATGTTTTGTATTTACGAAGTCACAGTTTGCCCCTACCGATTGGATTTCTTGATTTCCCTCAGGTTTTAAAACTGCTGGATAATTTTTTGTGTTGGTTTCATATAAACCCCTTAAGTTTTAACTTGCATTGAAAAACTTAAATGGGAAGATGAATGAGGTTTAGTTGTCTATTTTAGTATCATTTTTATCCTCGAAGGTATTTTAGTTATTTTATTGTGATTGGAAGGGTATTAAGTTATTTGAAAAAATAGGTCAGAATCTGTTGAAACCATACTGGGGCATGTGACATTTCTTCATGCTGAGGGGTGTTTAAGAAATTGGCCTAAAGGTAGGACGAAGTTTAAAGTCTCTTCATTTTTTTAATGGCATCACTATCAAGAAATGACTGATATGGATTCGAACTTTTATTGCTAACTGCTGAAGAATTACGGTTTTTTGTGGTTTTTGACAATAAAAACAGATAAGAATTTAAGGGAATAACTGTCTTGACAAATAAAACAAGTTCTCCTTTTAACATTATGACAATAGACTTGTAATCTTTGAATCTTTCATCAGACAAAGGCACGACTGGTTTTCCCTTTCTAGTTAATCATGTTTGCATGCGGAAATAGCTCTTCCATTTATTCTAGCTAGCAATTTTTTTTTCTTTTTTCTTTTGTTTTGCACATGCAGGCTATCATATCCATTGCAATTGAAGATGGAAACTACTTGCAAGAAGCCTGGGAGCACATCTTAACATGTCTTTCCCGATTTGAGAATCTACTGCTACTTGGAGAGGGTGCTCCACCTGATTCTTTGTTCCTTGCAGTACCTCAGGTAGAAGCAGAAGAAAAAGCACCCAAGTCTCCAGCACATCAATTGCTAAAGAAAAAAGGTGCTGCTCTGCAGCATCCAGCTATCATGGCTGTTCTTCGAGGGGGAACATATGATAGCATTGCCCCTGTAGTCAATGTCTCAGGTCCTATAACTCCAGACCAAATAAATAACTTAATTTTCAATTTGAACATGCTTGACCAGATTGGAAATTATGAATTGAATCACATATTTGTGCATAGTCAAAGGTTGAACAGTGAGGCCATTGTTGCTTTTGTGAAGGCTTTATGCAAAGTTTCTATGACAGAGTTGCAGTCTCCATCAGATCCTCGGGTCTTTAGCCTTATGAAAATTGTCGAAATTGCGTAAGATTTTTATCTCATGTTTCTGGATAAATTATCAGAAATGATAGTGTGGAAGTTTTCATTTTGTTGAGCTTGCTTCTTGTGCAGGCATTACAACATGAATCGCATTAGATTGGTCTGGTCTCGTATATGGCATGTTCTATCTGATTTTTTTGTGTCGGTTGGGCTATCAGAGAACCTCTCAGTTTCCATTTTTGTCATGGATTCCTTGAGGCAGCTGGCTATGAAGTTTCTGGAACGTGAAGAGTTGGCACATTACAATTTTCAGAGTGAATTTTTGAAGCCTTTTGTTATCGTTATGCAGAAGAGCAACTCTGCAGAAATTAGGGAATTGATCGTTCGATGTGTCTCTCAAATGGTCCTTGTTCGTGTCAGTAATGTGAAGTCTGGCTGGAAAAGTGTTTTTAAGGTAAGAACCATAAGATGCAGTTCGATGTAGTTTGGTGGTATTTCCAAAGTATCAAGATTCTTTATGCATCAGTCTAAAAAATTTTGCCTATTTTTACGGAATCTTCTGAAATTTGTCCTACATTTCCAATTTTCTACAATATAAATACAAATATATTTCTTGTTTTCTGCTCTTTGATAGCTTCTCTAACTTTTCTAATTTTACTTTTGGAAAAGCATTCCTTTGCAATTCCGAGTTTTTTTCATAAATGCCAAGATTTTCGCAGGAAAGCAATTATTTTTTAAGTCTCTTGAGAAGACTTACAAGAAATTGCTGATACAAATATCGTTCCTATGACTCGAACTTAGTTGTTTAAATCCCTTCAGTGTTTTCAAGTTTTCAACTGCTGCTTCTGATGAACTTAGTTGATTTAAAATGTGTTTTTACTCTTTAGTCCTTCATACTCACACCATTTTATTAATAAGCAAATCTTAAGACAGTTGAGTGAAACCCTTCTGTTTGCAGGTTTTCACTACTGCTGCTTCTGATGAACGTAAGAATATTGTCTTACTGGCTTTTGAGACCATAGAAAAAATTGTTCGAGATTATTTCCCCTACATAACAGAGACAGAGACAACAACTTTCACTGACTGTGTTAGATGCCTTATTGCCTTTACAACAAGCAAATTCAACAATGACGTTGGCTTCAATGCCATAGCATTTCTTCGGTTCTGTGCTGTCAAACTGGCAGAGGGAGGACTTATATGTTATGAGGGGAGCAAGGAAACTTCTGATCCAATGAATGGAGATGTTTCTGATAGGCTCACATTTAATGATAAACATGAACATGTGTACTACTGGGTTCCTTTACTGACTGGTAATTGCTTGCCTTCCTATGAGTAAGCCAATATTTTTTCAACAAATGAACTTTCTTTTTAATGATTTGATGGCCTCTGCTATTATAGAGTATATTTGAGGTGTTTAACTGAAAAAAACAATCTTTTCAGGTCTTTCAAAACTTACTTCTGATCCTAGACCAGCCATAAGGAAAAGCGCATTGGAGGTGCTCTTTAATACATTGCGGGATCATGGACATCTTTTTTCACTCTCCTTCTGGATCAGAGTATACAAGTCGGTTGTTTTCCCAATCTTTTATAATGTGGAGTATACAAAGGGAGTTTCATTAGATGGACAGTCAGCAGATTATAAAGAGGAACAAGTTGTTGAAAATGGTTGGAGTTCTGAAACTTGTGCACTGGCAGCACAATATCTTGTTGACTTATTTTCGGGTTTCTTTGTCATAGTGCGCTCACAGCTCAGAAATGTTGTGTCTATTGTAGTTAGTTTCATTAGAAATCCTAATTTTGCTAGTATTGGTGTATCTGCATTCCTGCGCCTAACCAGTACCGTGGGGAACATGGTCTCAGAAAGTGAATGGCAGGAGATACTATTGTCCTTAAAAGAAGCAGCTGCTTTGACACAGCCTAGCTTTTCACTCATCGTGAAGACAATGGATGGCATTGAGATACCTGACAGTGTGGAAGTCTATCCTGAAAATAAATTGTTTCCTGAGCAGGAGTTCCCTGTTGATGAACCAGAGGATGATAGTCTACAGGTGGCCTCATATTGTGTCTCAAGAATGAAGGGTCATATAGCTGTACAACTTCTCATAATTCAGGTACTTTGTGTATATCTACTTTTTTTATTTCCTATTTTTGTTATGCTTTTATTTGATATTCTTTAAAACCAGCACACATTAAGGAGTCACATAACCCCCATGTCTGTCTGGTTGTATCCAGAAAAGTCACAGTAGGGCTAGACTTTTGCTCCCAAGCATAGTTACAGACATCGGTGATATTTCCAAAAGGTCACGATATTATCATTGTATTTTCGGCAAACGATATCACAGGTAAAATATTGCAATATTTTTGAAAAAATTACCAATTTGATAATATCGCAATATTATCAATTATTCTTAGTGTTTTAATTTATTTTTTACATCTTAAATGTGTTTTTCTTCTTTTTTATTTTTTACTTATTTCTTTTATTATCTAATCATGATACGTTCTTACCTATTTTTGTTATTTTTATATATTTTTTAAGCCTCGAGGTTTTTTTCGAGATTTATCATGAAACCTATAATATCGCAAGAAATAGCGTCACCGAGATATAGCCGATACCGATATTTGTGACTATGCTTCCAACATGAAAGGTACAAAAATCAAGGATCTTGAAGTATGTTTATTTAAATATTTACATGACAATGAAAGCCTAGGACTGAACCCCATCTTTACATATCAGGTTTGAAAGTCACCTTGGTGTGCCCTGAAAAGTAGATAGAAGGGAAGCTTATGGGATCTAAGAGCTTCAAACTCCTGATTTTTTTAGATCATTGGCAAGAACTTGAATGATAATTCTATTCTCATGTTGAATATCTTTGGATTATTTGAGCTTTCTTTCCTGGTACTGGGATGAAGATCAGTCTTGCACTTACCAATAGGGCTGCACAACGAGCCGAGCTAGCTCGAGCTCGGCTCAGGCTTGACTCTTTTAAACCCGAATACTCGACATACCGAAGACCATCCACCATGTGCTTTAGAAAGATATTCTCAAAATCAAGATATAGATTCCTTTAGTGTTAGAAAATTCATGAGAATTTCAAAAGCTCCTAATAAATTTATATCCTATGATTTTTTTAAACCTAAATATAGAGCTTGTCTAATGGTTATACATGATGCTAAAAACCATCAATAATGGATTAAGGCAATGAATGATGAATTAGAAGCTTTAGAAAATGCAAAAACTTGGAAAATTCAAACATTACCTAAAAGAAAGAAAACTATAGGATAGAGATGGGTCTATAAAATAAAAACTAAAACGGATCGGACATTGGAAATATATAAAGCTAGGTTAGTAGCCAAAGGATATGGTCAAGAATACGGAATAGACTATAACGAGACATTTGCTTCAGTCGCTTGAATAACCACTATTAGAACCCTTATTTCTATTGTATTAATTAAAAAATGGTCAATCTTTTAAATGGATGTAAAAAATGTCTTCTTGAATGGTAATCTCAATAAGAAAGTTTACATAGATCCCTAACCAGGTTTAAGTTTAGCACATGAAAATTCTTCAATTACGAAAAACATTCTATGGTCTAAAGCAAGCCCCCAAGGCTTGGTATGATCGATTTTGTAGTCAGATGATACAACTTCACTTTAAATCTTGTTATACTGACATTGCATTGTTTGTTAAGTGAGTTAGTCACATCAAAGTTGTGTTCAAAGATAACTTTGATATGATAAATCTTTGTTTTTTACAGTATTTTTTTGCAATAGAAGTGACTTACCTCGTGATTATTTGTTGTCGCAAACTAAGTATGCAACAGAGATCTTTAAACGGAAAGGACTTTGAGATTAAAAATGAATTGATACTTCAGAGGCCATAAATGCAAAGATAAAGAAAGATGATGGAGAACCTCAGAAGGATCTAACTTCATATAGACAAATGATTGGAGTTTTGTCTTATCTCTCTATTACTCGTCTTGATATTTCTCATGCTATTTATTCTGTTAGTCAATTTGAGCATGCTCCAACTATAGTACATATGAGTGTTGTAATGAGAATTATTAGATATATCAGAAATTCTATTAATTATGGGTTATTTTTTTCATCCTCTTTCTCGTTAGAATTTATTGCATATTCTGATTCTGACTGGGGAGGGGATGTAAATGATAAACGTTCAGCCACTGGTTCATGTGTTTTTGTAGGTGATTATCTAATTTCATGGAGATGTAAGAAGCAGCAGAAAGTGTCCCTCGCTTCTACTAAAGCAGAGTACCGTGCCATAACTATAACTACGTCTGAGTTAATATGGTTGAGACAGTTATTAGAAGATTTGGGAGTTCACATTGTAAAACCCTCAAGATTATGTTGTGACAACAAGAGCGTAATATACATTGCAAACAATCATACATTCCATGAAAGGACCCAACACATTGAAATTGATTGCTACTACGTTCGTGAAGAATTTTTGAAGAAGACCATCACGTTGTCTTCTGTTCCATCAGAGAATCAACAGACGGATTTTTTTCACTAAAATGCTCTCATCACATAGATTTCACTTCCTACTTGGCAAACTCTCGGTTGTTGAGGAAGGGTGTTAAGATAAGCTTCTAATATATATATATATATATATATATATATATATATATATATATATATATATATATATATATATATATATATAACCGGAATACCCATCAAGGGTATTCTAGTCATTTTACCTTGTAATAGTAGTCAGCCCATTAGAGGCTGACTTTTTATTATTATTTTTTTACCTTTTTGTAATGTTTACTTTTTGTAAACTTTGATTGGGACACCTCCAACAACTAGCTGTTGGAGCTGCTCCCAACGGTGTTATAAATAGGGCTTCAAGCCCTTGTAAACCTCAATGCCTTTTGAGCATTTTATGTAAATACAAAAACCTTTATTTGACCCTTACGTCGGTGGTGTTGATTGTGTTAAAATTTGATGTATATTTATATATATATATATATATATATAGATTACGACACATATACATATATATATATAATATATATATGTCTATGTGTCTATCTATATATATAAATATATATATATATATATATTTATATATATATATTTTTTTATTTTGTAAAACCCGATAGGGGTATTTCTGTCATTTCACCTGTACACGCATATCATTGATATGCTTTCTTTTCTTTCTTTTTCCTTTATTCTTTTTCCTTTTTTTGCTTTTTCAGTTTCCCTTTTTTATTCATTTGAGAGGGGTCCACATAGAGTCGTTGGACCCCTCCAACGGTCATAAATATGACCGTTGGAGGGGCTCCAACGACTCTATGGGAGCCCCTCCTTGGGTCCCTTGCTGTGTATAAATAAGGGGCACAGCCCCATGTATTTCTTAAGCTTCTTGTGAAGCATTCTATGAAGTGAAATATATTTTTTTACCTCTTTTTGTGCTTGACCACTTTTGTGGTTTATTTTGCCCTTTTGTGGCCTCTTGTGTATGTGCGTGCTTCCGTGCTTTCGCTTGGAGACTTTGTCCTTTTCATTTGGCACTTCATTACATGGTATCAAAGCCGTGGTTAAGAAGGCTTCATCGGATCCTCCCTTGACAAGTAATACCTCTCCTCTCTCTTGTCTTATAAATTCTTTTTCTATAAATGGCCAACAAAGATGCAAAAATCGATCTCTCATTCAAATTGGATGGGACCAATTACCGCATGTGGGCGGCCGCTATGGAGAATAATCTCAAAGGTAAAAAGCTTTGGGGTTACGTATGTGGAACCATTCCGGAACCACAATTGAAGTTAACTAAATTTGAAGGAAGTGAGGAAAAAACTTTAAATGAAGAAGAAAAGGAAAAGGCTATTCTTGATTATTCTTCTAAAATGGAAGATTGGGAAAGTGAACATGCTAAAATCTTAGCATGGTTCATGAATAATGTCGAATTGAAGATTTGTGCAAACCTTGCAAAATTCAAAAAGGCTAATGAAGCATGTTTTTTTATGAAAGGCATGTACACCCAAAGAGACCTTGCTAGGCATTTTTTTCTACAAGAGAAGGTAAGAGCTGCCAAGCAAGGTGATATGAGCATTAGGGACTACTATAGTGCCCTATCCTCTTTGTGGGATGAACTTGTCCTTCTCGAACCGCAATGGGAAGGAAGTGCTATTGCTATGAGACAAGAGCAAATGGAAAAAGAGAGGTTCTTTCAATTTATTCATGGGCTTTGTCCCGAATTTGAACAACTTAGAGGATCTCTACTTCATAGGGCCTCTACCCCTCTAAGCGATATTTTGGCCGATTTATGTCAAGAAGAAACCCGTTTGGCCTTGAAAAGAGATGTTGATGAAGTGCATGCCGTGTCTAGACCCGGCAACAATGTAAGATCATATAAACCACCACATTTTTGGAAGAATAATGGTGGTGGAGGAAGAAAAAACATTTGTCATAATTGTAATGAACCGGGCCATATTCGTCCCGATTGCCCTAGATTCAAAAAGAAGGTGGCTTACGTGGGGGAAACTCCTCCAATCATCAATGAAGATTCAAAGAAAGATGGTGACATAAAGGAGTCCATCGCTCATCTAAACGAAACTCTTCAACAATTTATAAAGATGAACGCCTCTACATCATCCTCTTCACCTTCCACTTCCGGTGCCGCCATCTCCTCTTTTCCAGGTATGACCTCTTGGATTCTTGACTCGGGTGCCTCTTTCCATATGACTCAAAATGCATCACTTTTATCAAAACCAAGTCTCAATAAATTTAAATCATATGTATCCACCGCCGATGGAACATCTTTAAATATTGAAGGCATTAGAAACCTTGAGAAAACTTATGACCAAAACAAAGAATTTTTTGTTCCCAAAATCCGAATTATTCCAAAACTTAATCTAAATCTTTTTTTCGTCTCTCAAATTACCGATTTTGAATGTAATGTCTCGTTTTCACCAACCCATTGCTATGTGCAGGATCTCCGGTCCAGGAAGCGGATTGGGCAAGGCCATAGAAGAGGGGACCTTTACTATATGGATTTTTTGTCTTTGCCATCCAAATCATTTTGTAATCATGTTCAATCCAAAGATATTGAGACTTGGCATAAGAGACTTGGACACCCTAGTATTTTCAAGTTGTACCTTTTTCCGTTTTTGGAAAAAATTTATAATACAAATACATTTACATGCAATGATTGTATTCTTGGGAAAATTCACTCTCTTCCATATTCTCATAGCAATTTTGTGTCAAAAAGGGCTTTTGAACTTGTGCATTCCGATGTATGGGGACCGGCACCCGTTATGTCCAAAGGGGGCTTCTCTTACTATGTTTCTTTTATTGATGATTTTACTAGATACACATGGGTTTACATTATCAAGAATAAATCCGATGTCTTCACTAATTTTAAAGAGTTTCACGCTCTTGTTCAAAATCAATTCCAACACAATATAGCCACCTTTAGATCCGACTCAGGAGGAGAGTACATGTCTAAAGATTTTCAAAATTATTTTAAAACAAATGGAATTTTGCACCAACGATCTTGTCCTAAAACTCCGCAACAAAATGGTCTTGCGGAAAGGAAACATAGACATTTAATCGAAACCACAAGAACTCTTCTTGTGTCTAAAAATGTTCCTAAAAACTTTTGGGCCGAAGTTCTTCTTACCGCAACATATCTTGTGAATCGTATGCCTCTTCTTCTTTAAAAAATGTTTCGCCCTTTGAAAAATTATTTAAAATTACTCCAGATTTTAATAGACTAAGAATCTTTGGATGCAAATGTTTTGTACTTAGTCTAGGACAAGATAAGTTGTCACCTAAAGCTATTGAATGTGTGTTCATTGGCTATGGTGAGAATCAAAAAGGCTATAGATGCTATGATATTCGAAACAATAAATTATATGTGTCGAGAAATGTAAACTTTATTGAAGAACAAAATGGTTTCGATATCCACACATCTAAGGAAGACATCGATTATTCTTTTCTATTCGACTTAGCTCCTAGGATTGAGTCCCCTGAGGCAATTACTTGTGATACTAGTTGTGACGGAATTTTACATTATAATGATACACCACAACATGATAATACTTCCCAAAATGAAAACTTTAATGATATAAATGTATATACCCGGCGGATAGGAAATGAACATCAACCTGCTATTGACAGATACTCTCAAGACTTCTCTTTAGAAGAATCTATTGATAACAATCCACCTAGGAGATCTTCTCGTACTAGTAGGCCACCACAAACATTTGTGTCTTATGAATCTTTTTCTCCGAATTATAGGGTCTGTCTTATGTTAATACATTCGTATCATGAGCCTACCTCATTCAAGGAAGCTAAAGATCACCCACATTGGATTTAAGCTATGAAAATCGAATTAGAGGCTCTTAACAAGGCCCAAACCTGGAGCATTATTCCTCAAACTTTAGGAAAAAAAGCAATTGGGTGTAGATGGGTATATAAAGTCAAAACCAAATGTGATGGGTCCCTTGAAAGATACAAAGCTCGTTTAGTTGCAAAAGGCTACGCTCAAGAATATGGGATTGATTATGAAGAAACCTTTGCTCCTGTAGCCAGAATGACTAGTGTACGAACCCTAATTGCTTTAGCATCCATCAAACAATGGCCGATATATCAACTTGATGTTAAAAATGCGTTTTTAAATGGAACTCTGTGTGAAGAAGTTCTTATGGACCGTCCGTCGGGTCTTGAAATTGGGAAAGGTAATATTCTAAAATTAAACAAAGCTCTCTATGGTTTAAAACAAGCACCAAAAGCTTGGTATGATCTTTTTAGCAAAGTAGTTCTTGATAATGGTTTCTCCTCATGTTACACAGATACTGCTTTGTTTGTTAAATCTTCTAATGAATACATAACCATTTTGTTATTATATGTTGATGACATGATTATCACAGGTAATGATAAGAAAGGTATTGATCTTATTAAAAATATTCTTAAGAAAAATTTTGATATGTCTGATCTGGGTTTTCTAAGGTATTTCTTAGGAATTGAAGTTGCATACTCCCCCAAGGGGTATGTCCTATCTCAGATGAAGCTTGCCTTTGACATTATTGCTAGGTCTGGGCTGACAGATGACAAAAGGGTGGAGACTCCAGAAGTGATCAATGCCAAGATGAGAGCCAATGATGGCACTCCTTTAGCAGACCCCACGCCTTATCGTCAATTGATTAGATCCTTAACATATTTATCTATCACCAGGCCTGACATTTCACATGCAGTTCATAGTGCAAGCCAATTTCAGACTGCTCCTACCACTACTCACATGGCAGCAGTAATGAGGATTATCAGATACTTGAAAAATTTCATAACTAAGGGAGTATTCTTATCCTCTTCTTCACCTCTTACTTTACTTGCGTATACTGACTCTGATTGGGGGGGTAACCCCGATGATCGTATTTCTACCACAGGTTATTGTGTGTTTCTTGGGGAGTCGCTTATCTCCTGGAGGTGTAAGAAACAGCGTAAAGTTTCTCTCTCGTCTACCGAAGCAGAATATCGTGCGATGGCCACTACCACAACTGAGATTATATGGTTAAGAAGCTTACTTAAAGATATGGGTGTCTCATTCTCAACTCCTTCAAAACTGTGTTGTGACAACAAGAGCTTCATTTATATTGCTAGCAATCACACTTTTCATGAACGAACGAAGCATATTGAGATGGACTGTCATTATGTTCGAGATGAGTTCTTACGAGGCACCATTCAACTCCCATATGTTCCTACCGAATATCAGTTGGCGGACTTCTTCACCAAAGCTTTGCCTTCGCCTCGCTTCTACTTCCTCCTTAGCAAACTCTCGGTGATTCCACCACGTGTTTGAGGGGGGGTGTTAAAATTTGATGTATATATATATATATATATATATATATATATATATATATATATATATATAGATAGATTACGACACATATACATATATATAATATATATATGTCTATGTGTCTATCTATATATATAAATATATATATATATATATATATTTATTTTGTAAAACCCGATAGGGGTATTTCTGTCATTTCACCTGTACACGCATATCATTGATATGCTTTCTTTTCTTTCTTTTCCCTTTATTCTTTTTCCTTTTTTTGCTTTTTCAGTTTTCCTTTTTTATTCATTTGAGAGGGGTCCACATAGAGTCGTTGGACCCCTCCAACGGTCATAAATATGACCGTTGGAGGGGCTCCAACGACTCTATGGGAGCCCCTCCTTGGGTCCCTTGCTGTGTATAAATAAGGGGCACAGCCCCATGTATTTCTTAAGCTTCTTGTGAAGCATTCTATGAAGTGAAATATATTTTTTTACCTTTTTTTGTGCTTGACCACTTTTGTGGTTTATTTTGCCCTTTTGTGGCCTCTTGTGTATGTGCGTGCTTCCGTGCTTTCGCTTGGAGACTTTGTCCTTTTCATTTGGCACTTCATTACAGATTGATCAATCAAGTATTCTTGGTTGGTTGTGTTCTTGTAAGTCCATAAGAGACACTTATTTGTTTTTGTTTTCATTTCATTACAGATTTGAGCTGAGCTTTTTGAGCATGTGCACCCCTACCTACCAATTCCTTGGTTCAATTTACTGGTTCAATGTATACTCCTTGACTTTCTGACCCAGATTGCAACTCCAAAATGCCTGTAACCTGAACATAACCTAGATCCTTCTTCTTTTTTTGATATTTAAATGCAGAAACCACTCCCAAGAACGGAGACCTAGCTGGTGGTGGCTTTGCTTGTCGTACTTACGGTCGTCCTGGCAGCGTAAAACTTTGTGGGCTTATCCCTCACCCCCAGGGAGTCATGTACTCCCCTCAAGCCAATTTTGATTTAAATCAGTTCTGCTTTGTCATTAATGTGCAATTGAAAGTGATATGTCTCAAAAATTGCAAATTGTTAGGTTTGGGTTATTTTTGTATACTACATGCTAGGACAAGAAAGAACACAATTCCTTCCTAAATTTGGGCATAAGCATTTCCCACAGTGAATCTCCAGTATGTGCAGAAATATTTTTCAATGTACTATGATTCATTTTGCATGTTTGACCCATTTAAGATAATTATGGTTTGACTATCCCCCTCAAGTGTAACTAGGGGTTCTAGTTCACTAAGTGTGATATGACCAGGTGCATTGTTAAAAGTTCTACAATCCTGGTTCATAGGGCCAACACCCTTAATCAATGTTGTTCGTATACGATACGTATCGTTACTTTTTAGAAAATCGATACAATACACTTGTATTGCAATACGAGTGTGTATCGTATCTGTATCGTACAGTAATGTATTGTACTGTATCATATGGTACGGGGTGTATAATACTATACACCTTCAACGCACTTTAAAAAAACCTGAATCATAATTTTTTCTTTTTAGGGTTTAAATACCTCTTGAGGGCCGATTCCCTCATTTGTGTATCTACGCATCTTAGGAGCCGTGAGAGCTATTTAGGGGCCGATCTGTGCACAAGGGAAAGAGATTTTGTGATTTCATCCAGAGTGCATTTTCACGATTTTTCCACTAAAGGAAGTGGGTTAAGGTAAAAAAAACTTATTATTTGCTTATTGAGTTTTTTGGGGGGAGATGGCAACAAATGATCCGTCATGGAAATGAGGCACTCTAGTAATAAGTGAAAACCCATTTTATGGTTGCATTTTTTGCATTTCATCATTATTTCATGTGTTATGATTTCTTAGAATTTTTTATTTTATTTTTTCAAAATTTATAATTTTTTACGATATGTATCTTATTTTGTGCCCGACCGATATGGGTTAGGATATGACACTTACAACCTTGCCCTAATTGCTTTCTTGGTGTACAGCTTTGTATCATAGATGACATACCTTCTGATTTCCATTTCTTCTTCACAGACGGACCTGGCTAATCTCTTGTCAGGACTGCTCACACACATGCACATCATTATTTATTTGTTTGTGCATGCAGGTGAGGGTGTGTATGTGGAGAGAGAGAGAGAGAGAGGCCTCCTGCAGATATGCACGCTAAAATTTCATATACCATGGTTCATTTATTTTTTAACATACTATAAATGTAAATATTAAACTATACTTTAGAGAAGGATAAAAATGAATGATTTAGATGCACCAAATATGTAACTTTAAAAAGAGAAAGGCTTTTGACATCCAAATTATTAGATGGAAAATATTACCAAATGGACCGTCGTATATGTATCTGCATGGTCTGATCTACTGAAAATGCTTGAATAGGGGATATTCTATTTGTTGATACTTTATAGACATACACTAGATTTTTCTATATACATGTCTGTGTTTGTTGTCTGTATTGGTTAA